>NC_066889.1:27861358-28041358 GCF_022985175.1 Labeo rohita
CTTATGCAGCGTCTCGTTTGAACGATGGCCTACAGGTATCAATTTTCAATACTTTAGATAATTATGTATTATACTCGTCTGACTTATGCAACTATTCTGTTTAGGGTTATGATCAAAATGATGTGAGCTGTGCTCACAAATGAATTGTAAATCTTACATCTCTTGTGTGTTTTGTTGATCAGGTGGCGGTGAAATTTGTCCCGACCTGGAACACCAAGTTCATCAGCATTGTAAGTAGGCTGTGCTCTCTCTGTTTCTCCTCTCAGTCACTGTTTTCAATTTCAAACATCTCATATTAGCATTAACAATCTGTTTTTGCCAATGTTTTGTCCTTATATCTGTCTAACCATAACAACTGTCTTTCTTCTAGGACGCTTGTTCCAAGCCTCTTCCATTAGAAATCGCACTTTCAATTATGGCAAACGAAGGCCCCAGAGTTCAGGAAATCGTTCAGCTTCTGGACTGGCATGTGGAGCCTGATCACTACGTTTTGGTCCTGGAGCGGCCCGTTCCCTTTGAGGAACTGAGCTGGTTTCTCCTGCAGAACATGGGGACCGTTAAAGAGGAAGTGGCGTGGGTCATCATGCGCCAGACGATAATTGCAGCTCAAACATGCTGCCTACGTGGAGTGCTGCCCCGGGATATCACGCCTGAAAACCTTTTGATCAACCCGGACACACTCAAAGTCAAATTAATGGGCTTTGGCTGTGGTGCAGTCCTCTCCAACTTAGGTTACAGGTCCTTTACTGGTATGTATGATCCCTCAAAGCTGTTAAGTGGGTCTTAAACTCACATAGTTATTTCTTGCATGATAATGAATATATTGAATGTTGTGTTAATGGAAATAAAATCTATTTCCTTCAGGCATAAGAGAGTACTGCCCTCCTGAGTATTTCATGACGGGCAAGTACAACGGGGAACCAGCGACAGTGTGGTCGCTCGGGATCCTCTTGTTTGTAATCTTGTGTGGAGATTTCCCAAAACGACAAGACGCGAGCAAGATCAACGATAACACCTGGTCCAAAGATGGCCTGTCGGAGGAATGCTGCCATTTTATTCATTGTTGTCTGCAGATCGATCCAAAGCAGCGGATTGAACTGGAGAATCTCAGTCTCCACGACTGGTTCATGGTAAATACATTTTGATGATTTTGAAGTATATTTTGATTTGTTTTGATTTAATTATCAGACATTAGTATTCTTATGCTAGCATTTGCTGCAAGTGACCAATTTTAACACTGAATGTTTATATCTTCTGATGTAGTTTTGCTTATGTTCTTTATGGTCTTTCTTTGATATATTTTATATGTTCTATATATTTTAATTGTAAACCTAATTTCTGTTTTTGTTCCAGAGTGCAGACAAGACGAAAAGAAGTGGTGTATAATAATGACAGGAATGGCAGGTAAATGACAGGAAGCTCAGCGACAGCCATGACAGACACCCAATGATTTTTCAAGACACCAGAAAACAGGTTGCACAAGTGGAAATGTAACCTGATGACAAGATCCTAGACCTCAACCAGAGAAAAAAAAAAAAAAATCTAAAAAAAACTTTAAAAAACAAAAACAAACAACCCCCCCAAAACTAACAAACAGACAAAAAAAAAAAAAAAAAAAAAAAACAAAAAAAAATCAATAATAATATAATATAATATAATATAATAATAACAATATTTTAAAATATAAAAAACTAATCTAAAAAAACTTAAAAAAAAAAAAAACTAAAACTAACAAAAAAAAACTAAAAAAAAATCTACAACAAAAACAAAAAATCAATAATAATATAATATAATATAATATAATATAATATAATATAATATAATATAATATAATATAATAATATATATAACAAAATTTTCAAATATAAAGCTATTAAAAATACTAACAATATATAAAAAGCTATTAAATTATATAAAGCTATTAAAAATAATAACAAATAAATAAAGTGCTCAACAAAAAAATTATAAATTAAAATATAAAGCTATTAAAAATACTAACAATATATAAAAAGCTATTAAAATATATAAAGCTATTAAAAATAATAACAAATAAATAAATTAAGTGCTCAACAAAAAAATATATATATATTAAAATATAAACCTATTAAAAATACTAACAATATATAAAAAGCTATTAAAATATATAAAGCTATTAAAAATAATAGCAAATAAATAAATTAAGTGCTCAACAAAAAATAATATATTAAAATATAAAGTTATTAAAATACTAACAATATATAAAAGCTATTAAAATATATAAAGCTATTAAAAATAATAAATAAATTAAGTGCTCAACAAAAAGTAATATATTAAAATATAAAGATATTAAAATACTAACAATATATAAAGAGCTATTAAAATATATAAAGCTATTAAAAATAAAAAATTAATTAATTAAATGCTCAACATAAAAATAATATATTAAAATATAAAGCTATTAAAATACTTACATATATAAAAAGCTATTAAAATATATAAAGCTATTAACAATAATAACAAACAAATAAATTAAGTGCTCAACAAAAAAAATATTAAAATATAAAGCTATCAGAAATAATAACAAATAAATTAAGTGCTCATCAAAAAAATTATAGATTAAAATATAAAGCTATTAAAAATAATAAATAAAGTGCTCAACAAAAAAATAATATATTAAAATATAAAGCTATTAAAATACTAACAATATATAAAAAGCTATTAAAATATATAAAGCTATTAACAATAATAACAAATAAATTAAGTGCTCAACCAAAAATAATATATTAAAATATAAAGCTATTAAAAATACTAACAATATATAAAAAGCTATTAAAATATATAAAGCTATTAAAAATAATAAATAAATTAAGTGCTCAACAAAAAATAATATATTAAAATATAAAGCTATTAAAAATACTAACAATATATAAAAAGCTATTAAAATATATAAAGCTATTAAAAATAATAAATAAATTAAGTGCTCAACAAAACAAATATTAAAATATAAAGCTATTAAAAATAATAACAAATAAATTAAGTGCTCATCAAAAAAATTATAGATTAAAATATAAAGCTATTAAAAATACTAACAATATATAAAAAGCTATTAAAATATATGAAGCTATTAAAAATAATAAATAAATAAAGTGCTCAACAAAAAAATAATATATTAAAATATAAACCTATTAAAATACTAACAACATATAAAAAGCTATTAAAATATATAAAGCTATTAACAATAATAACAAACAAATAAATTAAGTGCTCAACAAAAAAACAATTAAAATATAAACCTATTAAAAATACTAACAATATATAAAAAGCTATTAAAATATATAAAGCTATTAAAAATAATAACAAATAAATGAAGTGCTCAACAAAAAATAATATATTAAAATATAAAGCTATTAAAAATACTAACAATATATAAAAAGCTTTTAAAATATATAAAGCTATTAAAATAGTAACAAATAAATTAAGTGCTCAACAAAAAATAATATATTAAAACAGAAAGCTATTAAAAATACTAACAAAATAGAAAAAGCTATTAAAATATATGAAGATGTTAACAATAATAAAAAACAAATAAATTTAGTGCACAACAAAAAATATTAAAATATAAAGCTATTAAAAATAATAACTAATAAATTAAGTGCTCAACAGAAAATAATATATTAAAATATAAAGCTATTAAAAATACTAACAAAATATAAAAAGCTATTAAAATATATAAAGCTGATAACAATACTAAAAAACAAATAAATTTAGTGCACAACAAAAAATATTAAAATATAAAGATATTAAAAATAATAACTAATAAATTAAGTGCTCAACAAAAAAATAATAGATTAAAATATAAAGCTATTAAAAAGACTAACAATATATAAAAAACTGTTAAAATAATAACATAAAGTTCTCAACAAAAAATAATATATTAGAATATATAAAGCTATTAAAAATATTAAATAAATTAATTAAATGCTCAACATAAAAATAATATATTAAAATATAAAGCTATTAAAATACTTACATATATAAAAAGCTATTAAAATATATAAAATTATTAACAATAATAACAAACAAATAAATTAAGTGCTCAACAAAAAAAATAAAATATAAAGCTATTAAAAATACTAACAAATAAAGAAATGAAGTGCTCAACAAAAAAATAGTATATTAAAATATAAAGCTATTAAAAACAATATATAAAAAGTTATTAAAATATATAAAGCTATTAACAATAAAATAATAACAAATAAATATAATAATAATAATAATATACAATACAATACAAAGCTATAAAAAATAATAAAAAATAAAAAATATAAAAAGATGCATAAAAATATAAATAAACATAAAAATAATTTATATATATAAAACATTTCTAAATAAAAAGAAAAAATACATACATTTTATATAAATTTATCTGTGTGTGTGTGTGTGTTTTTTTAATATATAGCTGTATATGGGTATTTAAAAGACACATTGTTGCATTTTTGAGGAGTCATATGACATTTTAAAATATCTCGATAAACATATTTCAATCTTAATCTTATCATATCAGATATTTTAAGAGATGTATTGACTGATTACAGTAGTCAACATTTGAAGTGAATCAAAAAAGTTCAAATCAGAGTTGTCCTAAGACAAGAACGGGTAGTGTTTTGTTTTTAGGACAACTTTGATAAAAGGTTTTAATCCAAATGTTGACTACTGTATATATGTATAGACTGGTGCTGCAAAGGTATTATACAATGCCAAGATAAAGGACAATGTCAAAATGACTGCAGATGTACTGTTTACAGAAGCCGAGTGTGAATTTCAGTCCAAGACAGTCCAAAAGTGAGATCTAAGCAGCTAAACATTTCATATTTGACAATTGTGTTATGACAGAAATGTTAAACAACCAGCGGTAATATCCAGGGATGCAAACAACTAGTTAATGCTGTATGTGCACATGGTGTGAAAAATGACATGAGCTTCGACTCATTAGTGTTGCCAAATCTTGCTGGAAAAAAACCCCAGCAAACTAGATATAAGTCAATTATAAATCTAAACAGATACAAATGCTTTATATGGAAAATAAGACACTTATGCCTACTTTATGAACTCCAGAAATTGGATTGCTTCATGAGCCAAGCCTAAATAAAAGACAAAAAATGCTTACAATAAATAGACATGGCAACACTTTGAGAACGTGCTCTGTGAAGCCGCCTTCCAAACAAAGCACAACGTTGTTGATGATGGTTTGGTTATAGTTGCCTTTGGCTGCTGTAATATTAGTTTGGTCAAAAACAGTGGATACCAAACGTGCAAGACACATTTTTTTACTTGGATTCTATGAAAAGAGCAGGATGAACATTCTGCTAAAATTTTCCTCAGAAGAAATTAGGACCGACATGAGGGTGAGTACATCTTTTAACTAAAATTTTATATTTCACTTATCAATTTTAAGTTCTCTTATTTTGCTAAAAAACAGCCTTGTCCGCTGATCTTACAGCAAACCCAATCTGGATGTTTTTTCAGCAGGTTTTTGAGAGTTTTCTGTAAATTGATCACTGGTAAACTACTGTAATAAAATGAAAATATTTGTGATTTATGAATGAATGATAAATGTTTGCGGTTTGAATGTGCGACTGAGAATGTGAAAGTAGCGAAAGTAGCGAGAAGCGAGTGTTTTTGATGTGGGCGACTGACAGCCAGTGACGAAAGACAACAACTCTCCCAACTCTTGTTCCCTCACAAGATGTGTCTGTGAGTCTCCGCTGTTCTTCTATTCATTCTTCTCACTGGACGTAGAGAAAACATACAACATACTGAAGATATTTGTGTGTGAATAAGTCATTGAACGTATCCCTCTGTCTCTTTGTCATTTAAGGATTCTCTCTGGATTGTTATGAACAATCTGATCCGGAATGACAAACACACCACGTGCCCCGGAACAGGTATAGTGCTATCTTTATAGCCAGTTTATTCACATCTAATGATGACATTTATGAAAGTTCATAGAGTTTTTAGTGTTAACGTAGGTACGCACACATATATATATATATATGCGAAAGTATTCATACCCCTTCATGTTTTTCACATTTTGTTATGTTGCTGCCTTATGTTAAACTGCCTTAAATTAATTTTTTTTTTCCTCATTAATCTACACTCCATACACCATAATGACAAAGCAAAAATAGAATTGTCACAACTTCGTAAATGTGACCCTGGACCACAAAACCTTTAGTAGCACGGGTATATTTGTAGCAATAGCCAAAAATACATTGTATGGGTCAAAATTGTCGATTTTTTATTTTATAGCAAAAATCATTAGGGTATTAAGTAAAGATCATGTTGCATGAAGATATTTTGTTAATTTCCCACCGTAAATATCTCAAAACTTAATTTTTTATTAGTTATATGCATTGCTAAGAACTTCATTTGGACAACTTTAAAGGCGATTTTCTCAGTATTTTGATTTTTTTGCGCCCTCAGATTTCAGATTTTCAAATAGTTGCATCTTGGCCAAATATTGTCCTATCCTAACAAACCACACATCAATGGAAAGCTTATTTATTCAGATTTCAGAATTTGTATATGACTGGTTTTGTGGTACAGGGTCACGGATTTATTACAAATAATAAATACTGAAATAAGTACAAACTTAACTCAGTACTTAGTAGAAGCACCTTTAAAATAAAATGTATACAAACCTTTATTTCGCTGAAGAAAAATGACCCAGCGTTGTGCCGTCACACCGACAGGGGCCGCTCCCACGATAGTTGATTGACATGAGTGCCTTACCTCAGATCAGCTGTAACAGTCCGACCTCCATTGTTTCAATGATGGAGCAGGGATGTAAGTTAGACAGGAATATCTCAGATTGAGGTGTTGTGTTGCTGGATGTAATAATGAACACAGTGGTCGTCATTTACTCCTGACATCTGAGCCGCTGGAGATGCATTGTATTACATTTGTTTGTGAAGGGAATGCGCCTCCTGATCTACATATATCTGTCTATGTTCGCACAAATCATCCGTGATCCTGCTTCACTTACAGCAGAAGTGAGTATAAGGGTTTTTTTTTTATGAATCTCGATTTTCTTGCTTCCTTTGAAACTAGATACTCTTTGGAATGTTCTTTGGAATGTCTGTTTTTGTAAAATTACATGTTACATTTTCTAAAATAAAAATCAAAGATTGTTTCCTTCGCAGATTTTTTCCTTAATCATCTTGTTTTTTCGATCATGAGAGGAGATGTTTCACGTGTTATGAGGAGGATTGCTCACAAACAGTGAGATGTGAAAGGGATGACTACTGCTTCACTGCGAATGGTAAGAATAGCAGTAGAAGATTAAAGAAATTAAAGAAATGTTTTGCCATTAGACATTTTTCCTCATCAATGCACCTTTGTACCTTTGTATTACCATTATTCAAGATGTAAAAATTAGGTCTTATTTATTATTCAGTTTATTATTCAGTACAGTAAATTCCCTAAAGACAAGGCCGGTTTTTACTGTTTTTGCCATGTCACCTCTGCTTGTTTTTTTTATTTATGACTTCAGTTTTCTTTCTTTTCTCTAGGAAATCAGTATAAATCACAGAATGTAAAAGGATGTGCCTCTGGACACATCTGTGATGATCCACTAAAATGGAAAGAACTTGGTGAAAACATCACATGTTGTTGGGGGAACCTGTGTAACGGTGTCACTCATAAGAAAAACAGCATCACTGGGAGATGGAGCTTCCTGTTCCTTAGCTGTTCCCTGCTGTCCTTTATCCTGCCACACTGAAAGAATCTGAAATGGCCACAATTTAATACAATGCTTTAATGAAAAAATGTAAATATGACAATATTAAACATTACAAGTTTTGGAGTACAGTAGATAAAAGGTAGATAAAAAAGGTGATTTTTTTTAAAATTTTTAAATAATACAACATGACTATGATTCTGTAATTTAAACCATTTAGCAGATGCTCTTGTGCAGAGACTTATAAGAAACCAAGTGTGTTTTTCTTACTCAGTAAAAACCACAAAACCACAGTCACACATTACCATTATGAGAACATGTACATAGGCACACTGGATTTTATACTGTGCTATTGATATTTACTAATCCTAATCTAGCCACTAAACTGATCCCTTACTAAAAATGTTATGCATTTTTACATTTTTAATAAAACTTGGTTCAGTATGTTTATTTAGTCATTTGAATTACGGAGGCAGTTTTTATGTACATTAGGAGGCCATATTTGGTGGTGTAAGTAGGTCAAACCTGTGCAAATTTCACACATAAGCATCCGCATTAGATTTTAAACACGCAGGTGTTTGTTTTACTGTAGCTGGACTTTCCATTGACTTCTGTATGTTTTAATGATTAATTAAAAAGCTTATTAGCTTATTTAGCATTTAATTTATGTTTATTTATTTCATAAGCTGTAGCATTTAGACATTAGGTTGCCACAGTCTTGCTCTTCAACATAAAAACTGTTATAACCTGGGAAAAAACAATCCAATGCTCTCCACTGACTTGTGTTGTGGGAAGCTGCCTCCTTGCCATTTCTGACATATAACAAAAAAATGTATGTATACAGTAAACAAGCTAAACAAAACAACAGAACTACATTTTTATAAGCTGTCGACCCAAAAAACTAGCGTTTAAGGACACAAATGTAGAGCGCAACATGTCATATTACTCTGAGAACTACGCCCACTAGAGGGAAACTTAATCGGCGACAGTAAACATTCATTGATTTTAACCATGTCAAAGGATTACGAGAGCTATATCAGCTATACGCTATAGAACGTTTTCTATCAGATATCAAATACACGTCTATTAGATGTCTTTAAGATGTTTATGATTTAGAATGTATGTAAAACTGACATCTTATAGACATCTGTCAGATGGTTGTACACAGTAGACGCTTTCCAGATTAAGTGATCTTTAGCAGACATCCCAGATGTCTGCAAGACCTCTGTTAAAGATCACTTGATCTGGAAAGCATCTGCTGTGTACCCTGATAGCACACATACATCTTGGAGACATCTATTTGACGTATGCATTTACATCTGCAAGATGTGTTTTTTTTAGAGTGTTTGCTCATCTGCGATATGTCTATAGGACATCTACTATCAGATGTTGAATAGACATCTATTAGATGTCTTTAAGATGTTTATGGTTTAAAATGTATATAAAATAGACATCTGTCAGATGTTTGTACACAGCAGATGCTTTCCAGATCAAGTGATCTTTAGCAGACATCCCAGATAGCCCATATACGTCTGCATAACATCTGTTAAAGATCACTTGATCTGGAAAGCATCTGCTGTGTACCCTGATAGCACACATACATCTCAGAGACATCTATTTGACATATGCATTTACATCTGCAAGACATATTTTTTAGAGTGTTTGCTCATCTGCAATATGTCTATACGACGTCTTCTATCAGATGTTGAATAGACATCTTGTAGATGTCTTTAAGATGTTTATGGTTTAGAATGTATGTAAAACTGACAGCTTACAGACGTTTGTCAGATGTTTGTACACAGCAGATGCTTTCCAGATCAAGTGATCTTTAACAGACATCCCAGATGTCTGCAAGACGTCTGTTAGAGATCACTTGGTATGGAAAGCATCTTTTGTGTACAAATATCTGACAGACACATCTTAAACATCTAATAGATGTCTATTTGACATCTGATAGGAAACATCCAATAGATGAGCACACACTCTAAAAATAGCATTCAATATTCATTATAATATAAACATTTAAACATTTATAAACAAATGATAAGTTACTGTGGTTTGAATATGTGACTGAAACAGTAATTTTGCGGCATGAAGCAGCCTTTGCTCACTGCAGAACACAGATGTGTAGAGGTGAGTGTATGTAGGAAGTAGTAAAGCGTCAGTGTCTTGTTTTTGATGTGGTCTACTGGTGTCTGTTCATTGTCGTTTCGCTACAAGATGCATCTGCAGGTCTCCATTGTTGTTGTTTTCATTCTTCTCACTGGAGGTACAGTAAACACACAGCTTTTTGAAAATATGTGTAGGTGTGAATAGGTCGTTGAATGTCTCTCTCTGTCTTTTTGTCATTTAAGGATTGTCTCTGATCTGTTATGATTGCCAGTCAGCTCAGCATTGTACACGGACACGGAGATGTTCTGGCAAATGCATAAGCACAAAAACAGTGGACTACTTTGGTGAGTTGAATACGATGAAGTGCACTTTTACTGTTAATATTTAGTTGTTGAACTCGCATGTATGTTGTTATTTTTTTATTCATCATAATTAAATGGCAGAATATATATAAAAGCATAAGAGAATTTTTATAAGTCATGTAACTGGTCATGTATTTCTTATTTTTAGTATTTCAACTAGTTAATTTAGCAGTAAATAAACTTTCCACATATGCTCAAAAATGTCATACCAACAAGATGTCAACTCAAAGTGTCTCAGTTTCCCATTTAAGTGATATGGTGCTTTTTTCCCGTATTGCCTTTTATTTTGATAGGACCGCATAGAGAAAAGGCAGATAATGGGCAACGGGAACGCGCAAGGATCCCAATCCGTATTAAGTACAAACACGCTAAATGCCCCGGCACAGGTATTGTGCTACTTCATCTTTATAGTCTGTTTATTCACATTTTATAGTGATGACAAAGTTAAAATACATTTACGTTTGCATGTGAACATTTATAGGGATTTTAGGTATTTATGTATTCTGCCTTTTTACAACTTAAAAACTTTTGAACTAAAAGTGTGTTTATGTGTCATTTTTACAAATGAGGACGTTTCTATGTAAGGGAAGGGTTATGTAAGGAGACGTCCAAACTGATTTTTTTTTATAAAATGAAAATGGATGGTGACTTGTTAAATAGTGTTTGGTGTTCATTTGTGTCGTGACTCATGACTGACCTCAGTGTATAATGTATTTTATGTAGTATGAGCAAGAATGGATCACTTATTCATTTCTCTTTTTTATGCAGGTGCACAGCAGGAAACCGTGTCCAAAGGGTGTGCTAGTTCACCTGATTGTAAAAGCTGGTCTGTTGGCACAGGGTGCTGGATAAGAGAATATATTAACAAGTGCTGTGACACAGACCACTGCAATGCTGATCCAGGTATCATCCTTTTTTTGACCATGAAATAAGTGATAATCAGTGAGTGGCCAGGGTTTAGAGCTGATTATTGGTCTGAACCTTTCAGATATATTTAAATTATAAAACCCTTTATAATCTATAATAACATTAAACTTATTTCATACTTTGTCTAAACCTTCTTGGATATTAAGACAGGCATATTAAGATATTTAGACAAAGCTATAAATATGGCCAAATTAAAGATACGTTGTGTGTGAATTTGCACGTTATAATGAAAACATCATTAATGACTTAAGTGTTTAGTGGTACAGAATTGCATGATTTGTAGATTATATTTAATAGTTTACACTTTGCATGAACATTTGCAGTTAGTTTTTAAAAGGAACATTACTTTTTTATGGACTCTATACTTACATTTCTTTTCAGGAGCACTTGTGCTCCTACTTCAAAAAAAAAAAATGTAGGAACACTTGATCAATTACATAAATGACCTTTCCCATTATAAGGCGATATTTGATTCCTTAATGTTTTTTTTAACCTTTGTCATACAATTTTTCTAACTTTTATTTAATGTATGTCACAAATTTTACATTTATAACTTTTAGCAAAATTTTTTATTAAATAATAAATTAAATTCAAATAATAAAATACAATCAGGAAGAATAAGTTACCAGTATAATGAAGTCAGCAACAACAATTTATCTTTGCATGGCAGAGAAGAGCACAAATGTGGTATTTTGGAATATTTACAGATTTTTGGACAAGATTCAAAGGTAGCATTAATGCATTTCATAATAACAATGTTATAAGATTAATGTTTTAAATAGAGTTTTGAATATAGAAATATTAAACGATTTAAATGACTCAGGTTATGCTTTGAAAATTAAACTGAAACTGCCAGTCTCTGTCTTTGCCACTGAATCATTGATTCAAATGATTCATTCAAACGGCTGATTCGTTTATGAATGAAGCAAGTGACTCTCTTTATGAGTGGGCCATTGACTCATTAGATTTGTTCAAAAACACAGATTCATTCATAAAAAAAACAGCTCTGTATTTGCTGGGAGATGGAACTATTTTGGAACTATTTTTGTTGATGAAATAGAGCACAATCAGACAACAGTGTTCCTACAATGGAAGTCACTTAATATTAACTTTTGTATAAAATTAATAATATTGTATGAATTCAATTTTAATTTTGCAAATTCGCTTTATAATCATTAAAAACTGTCACTTATTGTCATCTCAGAAATGTACATTTTAATTAATGAAGCTTTCTAAACTGCGTACTAAATCCATTATTATATCGTCTGTACATTTTGTTTGTTATAATGAATAACAAAAGCTGCAGTCTGCAGGACGCGCTCCGATAGAGAAGCATTTCTATTGACTGCATTCTGCAGGTATTATGGCCAATCACAAAAGACGACATTGTGCAGCTAACCATAGACACAAATATAGACACAAATATTCTGCCACGTTTTTAGTCTGTATTGTACTACATTTATATGCAGAACTAGGATCACTTTTGTAGTTGTTTGAATGGTTAAAATATTGCAACCACTTTAATTTCCAAATAAAGTACCATATAATATACATTTTGGAATGCCATCTCTGGTAAATCTTGCAAAATTAGACTGGGAGGGGTAATGTTATATCTAAAAAAATATATTTCATGCAGGTTCGTTGTCTCAAAACCTTAATGGAAAGAGATGTTACACTTGTGACGAGGAGGACTGCTCAAAAACAGTGAGTTGTTGGGGGAATGAAAACTACTGCTTTACTGCATATGGTAAGTTTAATAATGAAATGCTGATTCTTTTTATTTATATATATATATATATATATATTCAATGGACTCAGTTTCTGTTTTCATTTTTTTTATCAGAACCTTCTTCACATCAGTTAGTGGATACAAAAGGATGTGCATCTAAATCTGCCTGTGATCAGGAGCCAGGAGAGATTTTAGGATTTAATGGGAACATCATATGTTGTGAAGGCAACCTGTGTAACGTTGCTCAGAGTGTCACTCAGACCTTCATGGATAATGGCGTTAAGAGTGTCACACAGAGCTTAACGTATAACAGCGTTAAGAGTGTCAATCAGAGCTTCATGGATAACGCCATTAAGAGTGTCACTCAGCGCTTCCTGTTCCTCTGTTGTTCTCTGCTCTCCTTCATTCTGCTGCACTGAATCCAGCAGTCAAGCTCCAGTGTTTCAGTCCACTTACACAGATGAACACAGTCTGTATACTCTGAAATAGTGGGTCATTCTACAATTGTGGGTACATCTCATGTCCGTGAAGTATATTTTTAATATATTTTCAACAATATAAAGCCCTGATGCTTAATTTTTTACTACACAATTATATTTTTCCCAATCACACTACTGTATGTTGAAAAGGCCATATCTTTAGTTCAAAAATGATGTTCATATCACAAACAACCCTGGTATTCAGCGGTCCGATTTTGTAAAGTTGCTCATTCTATTCTGTATTTAAGCATGAAACTTACCTCAAATATAAATTAATTTCATAGTTTTGGTGTCAGTTAGATTAGGTTATCAAAACATTTGTTTATTTGGTTTGTCCCATTTTCACCTAATTTGCACAGTATGATGATATTTCCTCTAAAAGCACATGGATGAGTCACTATAAGTTATGTTCTCTCTCTTTCCCCTAATATCGGTTAAACTACACTGACCAAAATTCTAAACGCAACACTTTTGTTTTTGCCCACATTTTTTATGAGCTGAACTCAAAGATCTAAGACTTTTTCTATGTACACAAAAAGCCTGTTTCTCTCAAATGTTGTTCACAAATCTGTCTAAATCTGTGTTAGTGAGCACTTCTCCTTTGCCGAAATAATCCATCCACCTCACAGGTGTGGCATATCAAGATGCTGATTAGACAGCATGATTATTGCACAGGTGTGTCTTAGGGTGGACACAATAAAAGGCCACTCTAAAATGTGCAGTTTTATCACACAGGATAAAACCAGAGCTGTTACCCATGAATTGAATTTTCATTTCTCTACCATAAGCCGTCTCCAAAGGCATTTCAGAGAATTTGGCATACATCCAACCGGCCTCACAACCGCACACCACGTGTAACCACACCAGCCCACGACCTCCACATCCAGCATCTTCACCTTCAAGATCATCTGAGACCAGCCACCCGGACAGCTGCTGCAACAATCGGTTTGCATAACCAAAGAATTTCTGCACAAACTGGCAGAAACCATCTCGGGGAAGCTTATCTGCATGCTCGTTGTCCTCATCGGGGTCTCGATCTCACTGCAGTTTGTCATCGTAACCGACTTGAGTGGGCAAATGCTCACATTCGATGCAGTCTGGCACTTTGAAGAGGTGTTCTCTTCACGGATGAAGCCTGGTTTTCACTGTACAGGGCAGATGGTGGACCGCGTGTATGGCGTCGTGTGGGTGAGCGGTTTGCTGATGTCAACGTTGTGGATCTAGTGGCCCATGGACAGCGAACACAGGTGCATTTTATTGATGCCATTTTGAATGCACAGAGATAACGTGATGAGATCCTGAGGCCCATTGTTGTGGCATTCATCTACAACCATCACCTCATGTTGCAGCATGATAATGGTGATTTCAAGTTTTACGATATCTTTCGGGGGAAGTTTAATTTCCACAGTTGAGGAAAAAAAACATGTTGACAAAGTAACCTTTCATATGGAACAGACCATAACAGACTGATTTTAACTGTTGAACCAACACTGCAGCCTCTCAAATTTTTCATGTTCTATTATTTAAATGAAAGAAAAACTTTCTGGTAAACAAGAAAAAAAAACCCTTTGGTTGTTGAAGTGCTTCCGAGTCTGTATTTAGTGTTTCCTGACAGCAGATGACAGCAGAGAGTCTATTTACGAACCAGATTTGCGTGTACATTTGATATTAATGTTAAATCATATTACATTTATATTTATATATTTTTTTTTTTACCTTAACTTTGTTTCTTTTTATTAAAAATGCATGTGTGTGGTTTCATGGTTTCAGAGAATTTTTGGTCATTTTTCCTGCTGTCCAACCTGCTGAAATGAGCAAAACAAGCCTGGATATTCAGCAGGTTGTTCATTGTCTAAACACCTACATCTACTATCACATAATGCAGAGATGAATTCGTGATCACACAGTGCAGCATTTTCTCACAGCAGAAGTCAGTTTTGTAGAGGTGAGTGTTTGTGAAGGGGGTCAAGCATCAGTGGCTTGTTTTTGATGTGGGATACACTAGTGTGCAAAACCCTCCCATTTCTGAGCAGACTTAAAAGACGAATGAATTGTTCATCCTTGTTCGGTCACAAGATGCATCTGCAAGTCACCATCGCTCTTTTTTTCATTCTTGTCACTGGAGGTACAGTAAACATACAGCATATATAATATGTTTTTTTTTTAATGTAAATACGGACGTCACTGAATGTCTCTCTATGTCTCTTTGTCATGTAAGGATTCTGTCTGGACTGTTATGATTGCCAGGATCAACCAGAAGATCCCTGTGAAAACCAGATAACGTGACGATGAACACAGCAAGTGTGCAAGTAGAGAAATATCTAAATATGAAAGCTCAGTATATCTTGGTAAGTGCAGAATTACTGGTTTAATTTACTGGTGCTGCTCGAGTGAAACTTATCACATGACAAAAAGCATCTTACTGTTTTCTTATTTTTATTTATTTATTTTTTTTCTGCCAAGTGATTGTTCCCTTTTTCTTGGCAGAATTTAGACCAATTTGCTGAAAAGCTAGGTAGAAGTTTGGTAGTAGATTTGTATCAATGGTTGTATCAATGGTTGTATCAATGGTTGGACATTGTTGAAGGTATAGCATGACATACCAAACAACTTCCTCAAACTAGTTCACGTCTTTGACCAATTTAGGTAGTAGTACTTCATCTGCAAATGTGTCAGCACTGCTTTAGTTTCAAAAGTATGCTAATATACTTCTGTAAGTGATGACTGCATGTCATAATAATGAATGTCATTTATGGCTCTTTACATGTTCAATAATACTTAAGTTTGGACAACAAAAACATTGCGCAGCAGTTTCATGACATCAGACTATTTTGTTGTTGAGGAGACCTGATTTTAATGTAAGGTTGGCTTTTATTTAGCATTTCTAAAGTGTATTACACCAAGATTAAAATTGGCACAGATAGGCCGTGAGTTACTATCGAAATAAATTTCATTTTTGTCATTAACTGACCTTACTATATGTTTTCTTTTTTTCCATTACATTGAAGAGCTGTTCATTAATTCATAGTTTTGTATTATTAAGGGGACGAAGTGACCACTGCTACAGGTTGTGCAATGCCAAATGAATGTGACTTGTCTGTCCTGTGCTGCGACACCGACTTGTGCAATGAACAAAATGACTCCGGTATCAGCCAATACTCAGGTAAATGCTACAGTGTGCTCTAAAAATGATCCTTAGATTGTTATGAAGTCTTAGAAATTCTCATTTTTTGGAAAAGGTTTTAGTTGAATATTGAAATAGTGGAATTTGTCCTTGAAACTAGAAAAATGTAATAATCAAAATTACGTATTTAAATGTTTTTTCCCATAAAAGTACATTGAGTAATGTTTTATGAGAATGTTCTGTAAACATATTGTTAGTCACATTCTAACTTAGGAACTAAGCTTTTTTTCATAATGTTTCATTAAGCGCTCTTTTATAAAGACCCGTCGGCCAAACCACTGTTTCAGCAGTCAATCCTAGATGTGGATTGTGGTTTAAATAATCTTTGTATTGATTATACATAGCCTATATAGGTCAGATTTTCTAGCTTCTGTTAAAACTAGATTCTTTTTGAAACATTCTTTAAATCTCTGAATTTAATTTTTAGATGCACTTTGTTAAATCCAATAGCTAAAGAAATGTTTGATTACATGTTACATTGTATAAAATAAAAATTATAGATTGTTCCCTTTAAGATTTGCCCTATGACCCTTACTATGTTGATTGTCCTGAAGGGAAGATATGTTACACTTGTGAAGAGGAGAACTGCTCCCAAATACAGAGTTGTGTGAGGGATGAAGACTACTGCTTCACTGCAAAGGGTGAGAACAGCAATAAAAGAAGAATAAAGAAATGTTTTGTCATTAGACATTTTTCCTTGTCAATGCGCCTTTGTGTTAACATAAAAGCATAATGTAAAAATCAGAGGTCTTACTTCTTATTTTTTGAATATAATGAATTCCCTAAAGACAACATTAGTTTAGGCTGTTTTGCCATG
The DNA here is from genome assembly GCF_022985175.1 of Labeo rohita. Taxonomy (NCBI): domain Eukaryota; kingdom Metazoa; phylum Chordata; class Actinopteri; order Cypriniformes; family Cyprinidae; genus Labeo; species Labeo rohita. Next base: position 27,878,686 of record NC_066889.1, read on the forward strand.
CTTGTTTTTCATTTATTTATGACTTCTGTTTTCTTTCTTTTCTCTAGAAAATCAATATCAATCACTGACTAAAGGATGTGCCTCTGAACGCATGTGTGAGGATCCACGAAACTGGTTTGGGCCTGGTGATAATATCACATGTTGTTCAGGAAACCTGTGTAACGGTGCTCACAACGGTATCACTCAGAGCTTCCTGTTCCTCTGCTGTTCTCTGCTCTCTTTCATCCTGCTGCACTGAAAGCAGTTCTTTGAGTGCAGCGGATATTTAATATGTAGTTATTAAATAAAAAGGTGATTTGAAATACAACACGACTATAATTCTGTAATTTAGGACAGATATTGCGCATGCATGTCATGTGCCTGTCTGTAAATTGGAGGAATCCATGCCCTATTTTGGAGCGTCCACCCCGCTTTGGAGTTCCCGCCATCATTTGGAGATCTCCAGGCTGCAGTTATACCCTTCTCTGAAAAAGCCAAGTAACTCATGTTATTTAAGCTTCTTCTGAGCCAAAATGTAGTCAGTATCTCCTCCTAGAAGTACAGCTACAACCACCAAATTCGGGTCAGATCTGCAGGCTGTTCCGAAAACCGGACTTTAAAAACCATCCAAAATTCCATAGACTTTCATTGAGGGGTTGAAAAGTTCAGGCTGGTTTTAGAGGGGTTTTGGCCACTTCTTTAGCTGATCAGGCTGGAAGACCAGCTCGTTTTTAATTTATTTAATTTTTTGGGCTAGTAGAAGTTGTAAATGGCCAGTAAATTAAAAATGTAGTAGCTAAATTGGCTGGTGAGTGAAAAAGTTAATTGTTTCACTGGTGTTTTACTTACACATTGGTCTTTTTAATTACACATTGCATTTTGTGTCTGTGGACAAACAGCTAATGTTTTGACAGAGTATTACCAGTACTCTTTCTATTTTTCGGCCTATTTTTTTTTTCTTAAGGCCCATTCACACCACACAGACGCCAACAAACACCAACTAACAAGTTGGCTGTTGGATTTAGAATTTTATGAAAAATAGTCATGATCACACTGCCTCAACAGACACCAACAAACGCTGTTTTAACATGTTTAGTCTGGTGACAACAAACTCCGACCAATGGCAACAGACAGGCAACACCCTGATCCAACAGTGTTAACTGGCTTTTACAGTGTACTTAACTGATCAACAATTATAGGAGCAGATCAATAACAAGGTGTATTGAAAAAGTGCAACTTGGTTCACATGTGATGTGTGTATTGGCAGCTCTTTACAGGCTGATGTGGTACTCAGCTGGCCAGCAGTTCAATAGCTTCTTTTTGTGTAGTTGAGGGGGAAAATGCATGCCTTTTTTTTATCATTTGAGTCACTTTCCAAAAGTTGGCAAATAATTTTTAAAAATAACTAAAATTGTTGCAAGGTGCTTTTTGAAAAACAAGTTGCTAGCTTAGTCTGAAAAAGTGCTAAGTTGGCATGCAAAGCATTCTCAACTTTATTCAGGAAGATTATTTATGCAAACATCATCAACCTGGGACATTCCCAGGTTATATGTTTACCGTATATGGATAGGAAAAAATATAACTGTTAATTATAAGGTGTGAGTAAAATGTGCATATGTAGCCATCTAGCTGTCTAGCCGGGTGGTTTCAGTTTCTCACCCAAAACAGCTTCAGCGCAGTGTGAATGTGTAAAAGAGTAAATACATGAGTGCATCTATTTAAGAGATAAAAGGACAGAGCAGCCTTGAGATAATATTAACAATGAATCATTACTGAATCGCTTTTAATCATTTATGATTATCATTTAATCATTTCTGGTATTTAGTCTCCTCAGTGGTGTTGGTGTTTTGGCCTAGAATAACATGCGTGTTCAGCTCCTTCACCCCTGATATGTTCACTGACTTCCGACTTTTGACTTAAATAAGCAAATATTTTTAGGATTTTAGGATTGAATAATTTTTCAGTGATTAAACATGTTTCTGGCATGTTTGGCAACAGTGCTTTAAACCCTAACTGATGCAGTGTGTGTATATATTCCTGGATGACAATGTCAAGATTCATTAGGACCTTTCTCACATTTCCGGGTTTCTCATAGCGGAAGTCGTCATAGTTGGGTAAAATCCGAGAGTACCACAAACATATTTGTTGCATTCCCATTTGCTCAAATAGCAAAAGAAAAACTACACAATGGTGTTTTTATGACTTTCAATCAAAGGAAAAAAATTGAGAGAGACTGATATTGGCAGTCAGAAGAGAGAACAATGTTTGGAAACACCCTCTCATAGCTAGTTTTTTTGTAACTTGATGAAAAGGTGGTATAATACAAACTATAGTGTTATAAATGCGCAGACTTAAAAGCTTGACTTGACTTAGAAACTTGACTTGACTCAGGAAACGCAGCCTCAACTTGACTGAACTCAGGAAACACAGCTGCAACGTGACTTGGCTCTGGTATGGCAGCTGTGACGTGATGGAGCACTGTCTTCGCCGCTATTTTGTGAACGGGCTCCTCCATCGCCGCCATTTTGTGCACGCGCTCCGACGCGGCCGCCATAGTTTGAGCATTAAAAAATTAAAATATAAAAAAGTTTAAAGGATTTAAACCATTAAAACGCGTAAAAATAAAATTTGATTTAACCTGAGCAGGTCGAAATTTAATACAGCAATCGAATCTTTCATTTCATTTCATTTTCACTAGTTTTATGTTTGAAGTACTATATTTTTTTTGAAAAACCAGAGGACCCCCCAATTATATATTTTTGGGTGTTATGGGGGGCCCCTAATGCTTATGGGAGGTCCGGGACCCACCCAGCTCCCCCCTGTTACATTTATAAACTTTTATCAAAAATTTTAGTTAAACAACAAATTAAATTCAAATAATAAAATACAATCAGGAAGAATAAGCTACCAGTATAATGAAATCAGCAACAACAATTTATCTTCGCATGGCAGAGAAGAGCACAAATGTGGTATTATGGAATATTTACAGATTTTTGGACAAGATTCAAAGGTGGCATTAATGCATTTCATAATAACAATGTTATAAGATTAATGTTTTAAATAGAGTTTTGAATATAGAAATAGTAAACGATTTAAATCACTCAGGTTATGCTTTGAAAATTAAACTGAAACTGCCAGTCTCTGTCTTTGCCACTGAATCATTGATTCAACCGATTCGTTCAAACGGCTGATTCATTTATGAACAAAGCAAGTGACTCTCTTTATGAGTGGACCATTGAATCATTGACTCACTAGATTTGTTCAAAAACACAGATACATTCATAAATGAAACAGCGCTGTATTTGCTTGGAGATGGAACTATTTTGGAACTGTTTTTGTTGATGAAACAGAGCACAATCAGACAACAGTGTTCCTAAAATCAAAGTCACTTAATATTAACTTTTGTATAAAATGAATAATGTTGTATGAATTCAATTTCATTTTTGCAAATTCGCTTTATAACCATTAAAAACTGTCACTTATTGTGATCTCAGAAACATAAATTTTAATTAATGAAGCTCTCTACACTGCATCCTGAATCTGTTATTTACATCATCTCTACACTTTGTTATAATGAATGACAAAAAACTGCAGGATGCGCTCCGATAGAGACGTATTTCTATTGGCTGCCTTCTGCAGGTATTATAAGACATTTCAGAGAATTTGGCATACATCCAACCGGCTTCACAACCGCACACCACATGTAACCACACCAGCCCACGACCTCCACATCCAGCATCTTCACCTTCAAGATCATCTGAGACCAGCCACCCGGACAGCTGCTGCAACAATCGGTTTGCATAACCAAAGAATTTCTGCACAAACTGTCAGAAACCATCTCGGGGAAGCTTATCTGCATTCTCGTCATCCTCATTGGGGTCTCGATCTCACTGCAGTTTGTCGTTGTAACCGACTTGAGTGGGCAAATGCTCACATTCGATGCCATCTGGCACTTTTAAGAGGTGTTCTCTTCACGGATGAATCCCGGTTTTCACTGTACAGGGCAGATGGTAGACCGTGTGTATGGCGTCGTGTGGGTGAGCGGTTTGCTGATGTCAACATTGTGGATCTAGTGGCCCATGGACAGCGAACACAGGTGCATTTTATTGATGCCATTTTGAATGCACAGAGATAGCGTGATGAGATCCTGAGGCCCATTGTTGTGCCATTCATCTACAACCATCACCTCATGTTGCAGCATGATAATGCACAGCCCCATGTTGCAAGGATCTTTACACAATTCTTGGAAGTTGAAAACATCCAGTTCTTGCATGGTCAGCATACTCACCGGACATGTCATCCATTGAGCATGTTTAGGATGCTCTGGATTGGCGTTATACGACAGTGTGTTCCAGCTCCTGACAATATCCAGCAACTTCGCACAGCCATTGAAGAGGAGTGGACCAACATTCCAAAGGCCACAATCAACAGCCTGATCAACTCTTAACCTGATCAAGTCTTAGAGTTCAGCTCATGAAAAATTGGGGCAAAAACAAAAGTGTTGCATTTATAATTTTGGTCAGTGTAGCAAACTTGTGTCAAGAGTGAATTAATTGACTGTCAACTGTGTTACACAAGTATTATTGCTGCAAATTTAAACAAGAGACAATTTAATTAAAACTTATGTTTTGTTTATGAAAATATATATCTAAACATACCATATGCACAGTAGTTCTAGGCTTCCATGTTGAGTACAGGCCCAAAACACTACAAATGTCAACTAAGTTACCTGTCAACTGTGTAACATGGTGGACAGTAGCAAACATAGATGGTATTTTATGCACATATTCCTGCAGATCACCTTTATTTATATAGCACTTCATACAATATAGATTGTTTTGAAGCAGCTATGTCAGCTCATGTTTGGGTTTTTGTGAAAAAGGAAACTTCACATTTTTCTTCACATTGTCAAATTCTAAATGTACCCCTAATTATAGAATGACACATACAGCTGTGTTCGCCTTTTAACACTTTCCATTGACTCTCCATTGTTTATGTTGTTTACATTTTATTAAGAATTATTATTTTCAATAATAAAGTTGTTTTCAAATAGGAACCACTGGCTGCTTCCCACAATATAGGTGATTTCAAGTTTTACGATATCTTTCGGGGGAAGTTTAATTTCCACAGTTGAGGAAAAAAAACATGTTGACATAACAGACTGATTTTAACTGTTGAACCAACACTGCAGCCTCTTAAATTTTTCATGTTCTATTATTTAAATGAAAGAAAAACTTTCTGGTAAACAAGAAAAAACCCTTTGATTGTTGAAGTGCTTCTGAGTCTGTATTTAGTGTTTCCTGACAGCAGATGAAAGCAGAGAGTCCATTTACAAACCAGATTTGTGTGTACATTTGATATTAATGTTAAATGATATTACATTTATATTTATATATATTTTTTTACCTTAACTTTGTTTCTTTTTATTAAAAATGCATGTGTGTGGTTTCATGGTTGCAGAGAATTTTTGGTCATTTTTCCTGCTGTCCAACCTGCTGAAATGAGCAAAACAAGCCTGGATATTCAGCAGGTTGTTCATTGTCTAAACACCTACATCTACTATCACATAATGCAGAGATGAATTCGTGATCACACAGTGCAGCATTTTCTCACAGCAGAAGTCAGTTTTGTAGAGGTGAGTGTTTGTGAAGGGGGTCAAGCATCAGTGGCTTGTTTTTGATGTGGGATACACTAGTGTGCAAAACCCTCCCATTTCTGAGCAGACTTAAAAGACGAATGAATTGTTCATCCTTGTTCGGTCACAAGATGCATCTGCAAGTCACCATCGCTCTTTTTTTCATTCTTGTCACTGGAGGTACAGTAAACATACAGCATATTTAATATGTTTTTTTTTTTTTATGTAAATACGGACGTCACTGAATGTCTCTCTATGTCTCTTTGTCATGTAAGGATTCTGTCTGGACTGTTATGATTGCCAGGATCAACCAGAAGGTCCCTGTGAAAACCAGATAACATGTGACGACGAACATAGCATGTGTGCAAGCAGAGGAATATCCAAATATGAAAGCTCAGAATCTTTTTGTAAGTGCAGAATTACTGGTTTAATTTACTGGTGCTGGTCGAGTGAAACTTATCACATGACAAAAAGCATCTTACTGTTTTCTTATTTTTTTTTTTTTTTTGCCAAGTGATTGTTCCCTTTTTCTTGGCAGAATTTAGACCAATTTGCTGAAAAGCTAGGTAGAAGTTTGGTAGTAGATTTGGACATTGTTGAAGGTATAGCATGACATACCAAACAACTTCCGCAAACTAGTTCACGTCTTTGACCAATTTAGGTAGTGGTAATTCATCTGCAAATGTGTCAGCACTGCTTTGGTTTCAAAAGTATACTGATATACTTCTGTAAGTGTTGACTGCATGTCATAATAATGAATGTCATTTATGGCTCTTTACATGTTCAATAATACCTAATAAGTTTGAACAACAAAAACATTGCACAGCAGTTTCATGACATCAGACTATTTTGTTGTTGAGGAGACTTGATTTTAATGTAAGGTTGGCTTTTATTTAGCCTCTCTAAAGTGTATTACACCAAGATCAGAATTGGCACAGATAGGCCTAAGTTTCGAAATTTATTATTTTGAAATTCCTTTTTGTCATTAACTGACCTCACTATATGTTTTCTTTTTTACATTACATTGAAGAGCTGTTCTTTAATTCATAGTTTTGTATTATTAAGGTGAAGAAGTGACCACTGCTACAGGTTGTGCAATGCCAAATGAATGTGACTCATTTTCCATCCAGTGCTGCGACACCGACTTGTGCAATCAACAAGATGACTCCGGTATCAGCCAATACTCAGGTATATGCTACAGTGTGCTCTAAAAATGATGCTTAGAATGTCTTAGAAATTCTCATTTTTGGAGGAGGTTTACTTGGATATTGGAATATTGGAATTTGTCCTTAAACAAAGAAAAATGTAATAATCAAAATTACATATTTCAGTGTTTTTTCCCATGAAAACTTTCAGTACATTCAGTAATGTTTTATGCGAATGTTACATTTTAGTCACATTTTAACTTAGGAACTAAGCTTTTTTTCATAATGTTTCATTAAGCTCTTTTATAAAGACTTGTCGGCCAAACCACGATTTCAGCAGTCGATTCCTGTTGATTATACATAGCCTATATAGGTCAGATTTTCTAGCTTCTGTTAAAACTAGATTCTTTTTGAAACATTCTTTAAATCTGTTAATTTAATTTTTAGATGCACTTTGTTAAATCCAATAGCTAAAGAAATGTTTGATTACATGTTACATTGTATAAAATAACAATGATAGATTGTTCCCTTTACAGATTCGACCTATGGCTATGACTATGTTGATTATTCTAATGGGAAGATATGTTACACTTGTGAAAAGGAGAACTGCTCCCAAATACAGAGTTGTGTGAGGGATGAAGACTACTGCTTCACTGCAAAGGGTGAGAACAGCAATAAAAGAAGAATAAAGAAATGTTTTGCCACTGGACATTTTTATCTTTGTGTTACCATAAAAGCATGATGTAAAAATTAGAGGTCTTATTTTGTATTTTCTAAATAGAATGAATTCCCTAAAGAAAAGGTCAGTTTAGTCTGTTTTACCATGTCACCTCTTTTTTTATTTTTATTTATGACTTCTGTTTTCTTACCTTTCTCTAGGAAATCACTATCAGTCACACACTTTGAAAGGATGTGCATCTAAACGCAGGTGTGAGGATCCATCAGATTCGTTTGGCCCTGGTTATAGTATCACATGTTGTTGGGGGGATCTGTGTAACAGTGCTCAGAGTGTCACTCAGAGCTTCCTGTTCCTCTGCTGTTCTCTGCTCTCTTTCATCCTGCTGCACTGAAAGCAGTTCTTGGAATGTGGTATATATTTAATATGTAGTTATTAAATTTAAATAAAAAGGTGATTTGTTCAAATGTTTGAAATACGACATGACTATAATTCTGTAATTTAGGACAGATGCAGAGACTTACAAGAAACCAAGTGTGTTTTTCTTACTCAGTGACACCCACAAAACCACTGAGACACATTAACATGATAAAAACTGTACATAGGCGCACTGCAGCATATACTAACCACTAAACTGAACCAGCCGTGGGGCGGAGTTTGCACTGAAGGGGACTGGGGGGAAAATTGCGCATGCGTGTCATGTGCCTGTCTGTAAATTGGAGGAATCCATGCCCTATTTTGGAGCGTCCACCCCGCTTTGGAGTTCCCGCCATCATTTGGAGATCTCCAGGCTGCAGTTATACCCTTCTCTGAAAAAGCCAAGTAACTCATGTTATTTAAGCTTCTTCTGAGCCAAAATGTAGTCAGTATCTCCTCCTAGAAGTACAGCTACAACCACCAAATTCGGGTCAGATCTGCAGGCTGTTCCGAAAACCGGACTTTAAAAACCATCCAAAATTCCATAGACTTTCACTGAGGGGTTGAAAAGTTCAGGCTGGTTTTAGAGGGGTTTTGGCCACTTCTTTAGCTGATCAGGCTGGAAGACCAGCTCGTTTTTAATTTATTTAATTTTTTGGGCTAGTAGAAGTTGTAAATGGCCAGTAAATTAAAAATGTAGTAGCTAAATTGGCTGGTGAGTGAAAAAGTTAATTGTTTCACTGGTGTTTTACTTACACATTGGTCTTTTTAATTACACATTGCATTTTGTGTCTGTGGACAAACAGCTAATGTTTTGACAGAGTATTACCAGTACTCTTTCTATTTTTCGGCCTATTTTTTTTTTCTTAAGGCCCATTCACACCCAGTGGCGGTTTTAGGCATGGGCGAACGGGGCATTTTTTCATGACACGTGGGGGGTGGCACACGAACTTGGAGGAAAAAAATCTGTGCCGCTAAGCGGTTTTCTATTGTCTATGATACCTGTGCCGCCCCTGCTGCTGAAGGAGCGCCGCTCAGAAACTGAGCGAGAGGAGAGGAGAGGGGATGAGGGGAGGGGAGCAGAGTACAGTTCACCTCTCCCAAATGAAGCGGACAAGGAGGGGGGCTAAACTATGTCAGTGAGACCTGACTTTATTACAAATAACGCACATTTAATTCAAAATATTACTTTGAAAAAAAAAGAGAAAAAGAGAAAAAAATTATAAACACAGACCAATAAGTTGCACTTTTTTTATTTATTTAATTGTGTGAAATTGCTAATAAAAATAGGTAATAAAAAACGATTATGATGTGGAGGTGAATTGGTTTAGTCTTGATTTCTGGTCGTGAGTGACAGCGTTGGGGGACGGGAAATCTGTTGATTGTCGATTACAAAGTAAACACAGCGATTTAGGAAAAAAAGAAAAGAAGATGAGGAGAAACGGGCAAAAGATAAAGGTATGCAACAATGTTCTCTCTGTATGATTAAGGTATTCATGCCATTATGTTAATTAGTGGTATAACGTTAACTCTTAGGTTTGTTAGCCTTCTTGCTTATGATGCTTGCAATGCTTACCTTGCTACAAAAAACAAAAAACAAAAAAACAATAAAAGCCTAATATACATATATATTATGAACCATTAACTTTTTCCAGTGAAACTGTTACAAAATTCCTTATTGTAGTGTGTTTTGGACACTTTTCCAATAGGATTTACCATCCCACCCACCAGTAGAATCCATAATATACCAGCAGACACTGTTATACTTACCATTAAAACCAATACCATTCAATAGGGGAGCATATCTCATATGATGCCATTATTGATGACTTTGCATCTAGAAAGACCAGAAATGTAAGATTTTAGTTTCAGTTTGTGTTTTCTGTTCTGCAGTGAAATAATTTAATTTTCTTTAGTGTGATTTATTCTATATTTATTCTATATTTTATTATGTATATTATTGTATATAATTTTTCTTAAATAATATTTGTTTGTACACAGTATATTTATTTAAGTTATGAGAAGGTTTAGGGGGGGCGCCGGGAGGGAGTCTCGCCCGGGGCGCAATTCAGTGTAGAACCGCCACTGTTCACACCACACAGACGCCAACAAACACCAACTAACAAGTTGGCTGTTGGATTTAGAATTTTATGAAAAATAACTGTCATGATCACACTGCCTCAACAGACACCAACAAACGCTGTTTTAACATGTTTAGTCTGGTGACAACAAACTCCGACCAATGGCAACAGACAGGCAGCACCCTGATCCAACAAAATCCAACAAACATGTTTGTTGGCATTTGTCTGTGCAGTTAAATTGGCTTTTACAGTGTACTTAACTGATCAACAATTATAGGAGCAGATCAATAACAAGGTGTATTGAAAAAGTGCAACTTGGTTCACATGTGATGTGTGTATTGGCAGCTCCTTACAGGCTGATGTGGTACTCAGCTGGCCAGCAGTTCAATAGCTTCTTTTTGTGTAGTTGAGGGGGAAAATGCATGCCTTTTTTATCACTTTTCAAATTTGCCAAAAGTTGGAAAATATTTTTAAAAAATAGCTAAAATTGTTGCAAGGTGCTTTGAAAAACAAGTTGCTAGGTTAGTCTGAAAAATTGCTAAGTTGGCAACAATGAAGAGAGTTAGTGCACATGCAAAGCATTCTTAACTTTATTCAGGAAAATTATTTATGCAAACATCATCATCCTGGATGTCTCAGACATTCAGTCAAAGCATTCCCAGGTTATATGTTACCACAGGGAAGAAATATAACTGTTAAGTGTGTGAGTAAAATGTGTATATGTAGCTGTCAATCTTCAGTTTCTCACCAAAAACAACTTCTAACATTCTAACTTAGGAACTAAGCTTTTTTTCATAATGTTTCATAAAGCTCTTTTTTAAAGAATATTTCAGCAGTCAAACCTAGATGTGGATCGTGGTGTGGAAAGTGATGCATTAATTGACCATTACCATTTTGAATGATAATGGTTTCATTAAATTGCAGTAATTCTGTGTACGTTTGATTGTTTCTTTTTCCTGGCTACGCAAATGAATCAAGTCATGTAGAGTGAAACCCATTTAAAATGCATGTATATACCAGATGGAAATGGTAAATGCATCTCGGCTGGCAGCTGTTTGAATAACAAAAAACAACTTTAATATCTTGGAAAAAGAAGTGCTCGATTTTGGGGATATGTATTTTACTGGGTGTCCGGGAACTCACTGTAAAAAATAAAAAACACAATTTGTTGAGTCAGCTTAAAATAATTTGTTACCCTGCTGGCTTAAAATTTTAAGTTTAGTCAACTAAAAGAAGTTTAGTCGACTTGAAATGTTAAGTTGTACTAAGTAACAACTTAGATATATGTGTGTGCTAAACTTAACAGATGGGTAAGTAACCCAGCTGCCTTAAAATTGTAAGTTGATTCAACTCAAATATTTAAGTTGTCACTTAGTATAATTTAACATTTAAAGTTGAATAAACTTTTTTTGAGTTGACTGAACTTAAAATTTTAAGGCAGCCAGGTTACACATTATTTTAAGTTAACTCAACAAATTGTTTTTTACAGTGCCCAGACCCTCCGGGAGAGGCGGGATGATTCGGCACTATTTCTAGGTGATCATTTAAATAATTGCTGTATTGATTATACAGTACATAGTCTATATAGATCAGATTTTCCTGCTACTGTTAAAACTATATGCTTTTTGGAACATTCTTTAAATCTCTGAAATTCTCTAGGAAATCAATCACACACTGTAAAAGGATGCATCTCTAAAGACATATGTGATGATCCGCTACAATTTTTTGTGCCTGGTTATATCTCATGTTGTTCAGCAGATCTGTGTATCAGTGCTTAGAGCGTCACTCAGAGCTTCCTGTTCCTCTGCTGCACTGAAACCAGCAGCAAAGATCCTCCACATCAGACACACTTTAATAAATTACTTTATATTTAAAAAATTTAAAAAGCATACATTATCTAAGATCATGTTATCTTTTGAAGCCATGATATAAGAACCTCAAAAATACAGTGGGGACACAAAAACACTTTGAAGATATATTTTTTCTATAACAATTTTAAACAAATTTGACAATTAAATTTTAGACCCCACTGTGCATATAGGAATAATAATAAAGATACACAACAAAATATTTCAAAATTATTGGGTATGATAATTATGCAAAGAAAGAAGAAAAATGCATGTTCATGCATGCAGACATGACCATAAATTAAAAATAATGTGTCACCATATATTGATTGTGTGACATTGTTAAACATTATTGTATTGAGTGCAGTGGATATTTAATATGTAGTTATTAAATAAAAAGGTTTGAAATAAATATTTGAAATAAAATGTATTAAAATTTAAGACATTTAGCAGTTGTTCTTGTGCAGTTACTTGCAAGAAATCAAGTGTGTTTTTCTTGCTCAGTGAAAGCCCCAAAACCACAGACACACATTACCAAAAAACCTTTACACACTGCAGTATATATCTACTAACCCTAATATGCCCACTAAACCATTAGTGTGTTTGTTTAGTCATTTGAATTACAGGAGCAGTTGTACACACTCTCAGAAAAAAGGTACAAAACTCTACCTTTTAAGACACAAGTGGCCGTCACCCTGAAGGGTACAACTATGTACCTCTAGCATCTTTAAAACACAATTTGGGTACCAAAATTGTACCCTAAGGAGCTTCTGTGTAGCTACTTTAAAAAGCTACTATTATATGTTTTGTTCCCAAGGGGAAAAAATTGTATCTCCTCAGTACCTTTTTTTCTGACAGTGCAGTATGTCATCAATATGTAGCAACACCTGAATACAATTTAAGAAGCCATTTTTGACTGCACAAGTACATCAAACCAGCACAAATTTCACACATTTACTTGAAATAATACTTCTTAGTTCTTCTTACTTGTTCTGCTGTTTACATGTGAAATATTTTTTTTCTGTGCACACGGATGAGCTGCTTTGCTGTCAAAATTGGCTGTATTTAGTGTCTCCTGACAGCAGATGGCAGCAGAGCATCTCTTTACAAACGAGACGTTTACATTTGATAACATGAATGTTGGTTAAATTATATCAATGAAAATATATTGAAAAAAATAAAACTTACGTTTTCAGTTTACCTTATTAATATTCTTAACTGCTCTTTTATTATTTTTAACTTCTATGAGAAAACCTTATAAATCTTATTGTTTAAAAACTTTACTGGTGGTGTAAGTTATAAATTGTTGAGGGTTGAATGTGAAAGTTCAAGACTGTGATCTTGAGGCACAATGCTTAAGTCAGACTTGTTGAAGTGAGTGTGTGTGGGAAGTAGGCAAGCATCAGTTGTTTTTGCTGTTGTTACTGACAGCTAGTGACGAATAACAAACATCCTCCTATTTTTGTTCACTCATGTTCCGTCATAAGATGCATCTGCGAGTCTCCATTTTTCTTTTTTTATTCTTCTCACTGGAGGTACAGCGATTATTTGTGCCATAACTAACTCAGTGTATGTGCATTTTTTTCTTTCTTTCTTTTTTTTAGTTGGCACAAAGATAGAAATCATTTCTAAAAAGTGTGCTTTCCCACATCAATGTATACGCTGGTCTGTCAGCACAAGCAGCTGGAAGAAAAAATATTCTGCCCAGTGCTGTGACACTGACTTCTGCAATAAACAAGATGCTCCAGGTATCATCCCATAATTTATTTATTTATCATAATCTAATGACTGTCTAATTATCAGCAAAATAATTAAGGTATATGCTACAGGTCACATGATTTAAGTGCTTTAAATAACTGTTAGATGTTGTTGTCCATCACTGATCTGTTTGGTACATAGGTAAGAAGTGTTCAGGGCTAATTATGAAGCTAAATGCTCTTGTTAGGAAAAATGTGTTACCTATTCTTTCTTTGAGCTCTGAGCTCATGTCAATCAACTATTGTGGGAGTGGCCTCTGTGGGTGTGACGTCACACCGACAGGCATCTGAGAATGGCTCGATTTGAAAAAGGGGATATTATTTTTACAGATTAATTAAAAACCACTGCATGGATTTTTATCATTATAGGGTAGATTTGTACATACACTGCCAACACACATTAATGTTCAAACAACATGAAAAAGTGAACTTATCATCCGATGACCCCTTTAATGTGTCTCGGAGGGGAACTGTCTGTTTTCAGAAAAGTTTACATGGCTTTTTCTTTTCATCTAGCATTTGTATAATACATTATAAAACAGCGTAGTGGAGCTTTGTGTACAGCAGTAACCAAAGAAACACTATCGCCCTGTATTAACTTTAGTTTGTCAAAATAAAAACAACCTTTCCTGCTTACTAAGTCATTCTCTATATGATTTAGCAGCTTCCACACATTTTCCGTAGTTTAGACGGCATAAATTAGCAGAACAACATCTTCAGTGGTACACTAACCGTGCAATTAATGCTTCTGGTTACATATGAGTATCGCCACAATGGCCGCGCATCCGGGTAACTGACCAGAATGTGACATCGGGGAATGTTGGTATGTCATCATAATTAAGAGGCCATTGTTGACTGCATAATTAGGTCAAACCAGTGCAAATTTCACACATCCACAATGGCCTTTAAACAGGTGTTTGTTTTAACATAGCATAAGTCTGGACACCTCTCTCCAGCTCTCTACAGGCTGATGTGCTGCTTGACTGGTGTCACACCCCTGGACTATTTGTATTGGTTTTCCCTCGTGTGCCCACATATGGTGCTCCTGTTCTTGTCCTTGTTCTTGTCATCAGTGTTGCCAGACTGGGCGGTTTTCCGCCCAATTGGGCTTCTTTTGGTTATGTTGGGCTGGGAAAATTGGCATTGGGTGGGTCTATAAAATTTGGGCTGCTTTTTAAAATATTTAGCGGGTTTTACTGTCATTATTATTATTATCATTTAAAAAAAATATATATTAAAAATATACTAAGAATATATAAAAAAATCACAGTGATTATATGGAAGAAACATAAAAAAAATGTACCTGTCACTTAGCTGTCCAGTCAGCCGTCACAATTAGTTCATTCAGAGAATCTGTCAAATATGACATGACATCATCAATCAGTGACAGTCATTGGTTAACCAAACATCACAGTGAAATTGTATTGGTCACTTGTTATAAGCGCCAAAACAACTTTAAAAAGTTCAACCAAGTCACAGAGAGGTGACTGGGCCTTCTCTCTTAAACTTGTATTTACCTAGAGATAGCATCATGCCGAAGTGGGGGAAATACAAAAAAACTTTACAGAAAGGAATGGGAGACTTATCTGGAACTAAAATGCTGGATTGCCCCTGTGCCAGAGGATGACTCCAAAGCTCGTTGCAAGTATTGTAACACAGAAATTCGAGCGCAACTTAATGATTTGAAGGGACATGGCGCCACAAAAAAAACACAAGTCTCGTTGTGTGCCAAGTGGTAAGTCTTTTGCTGTACCAACGGGGTCTGCTGCTGGTCAAAAGACAATACAAGATGACCAAAAACGTCGTGAACTGAGGATTGCGGCGTATGTGGCTTGTCACACATCCATCAACACAGTTGATGACTTGTCTGATATTATTCAAGATGAAGTGGGAGCATTCAAAATGCACAGGATGAAGTGCACTGCAGTGATAAAGTCTGTTCTGGCGCCACATTTTAGAGAAGAGTTATGTGAGGATATTGGTGGGTCTCCATATTCACTGTATCTTGATGAGACCACCGACATATCAGTAAACAAGCTCCTGTGTATCTGTGTTAAGTCAGTGAAGCACCGTAAGTTCGTCAGTACATATCTCGGACTTGTGGAGCTCTTGGACTGTAACGCAAATGGAATATCAGATGCAGTTGTTGCTTTTCTAAGAGAGTATGGCCTGGATATCAAAAACTTGGTGGGAATCGTGACAGATGGAGCAAGTGTTATGGTAGGAAAAAATCACTCTGTTTTTACGCTCCTCAAGGAATTACAGCCAAGTCTACAGCTTATCCGCTGCATATGCCATTCTTTAGATATTGTTGCTAACAAAGCTATGCAACCCCACATGGAAAGAACCTATATGAGGATATATGCGCATATATGAAACTTATATGCAGTATATATGCACATATATGATAATATATGCTGCATATATGCGTATATATGCCACATATAGGCAAAATTGAGGTGCATATATGTGCATATACAGGCCATATAGGTCTCCTGTATTGCTTCTTTATATTCACAAAAAAAGCCCTATATGTACATACAAGATATGTCTCCTATATAGCTCATGGCAGGATCTGGTCATTTTAGCTCATATCTCACTTTGGCAACTGTCATACATGATGCCTAGCTCATATTTTCTATTATCAAGGCTAACTAAAAAAAAAATGCAAAAAACTTATGTGCGAACACGTGAAATTGGTATCACATGTAATTGGCATGTTATGGAATTTACCCACATGGAAATAACCTATATAAACATATATGTTTTAATATAGGTTTTGATATAGGTTTTAAATATATGTGACATATATAAAATTGGCCGTTTTCCTATATTATATGTACATATATGTGCATATAATATAGGAAAACGGCCAATTTTATATGTCACATATATTAAAAACCTATATCAAAACCTATATTAAAACATATATGTTTATATAGGTTATTTTCGTGTGGGACTTCTCCCAAGCAATCTGGAGTACATGATACGAGAAACCTATAACTGGTTTGCTCACTCAGCAAAGCATCAGGGTGATTATAAAGTTGTTTACGAAACCCTAAATGACGGCAGCTGCCCGTTAAAGTTTATATCCCCCAGCTCCACTCGCTGGTTAGTGATCTCCGACTGTATCGAAAGAATTCTGGACCAAGAGGATGCGCTTAAAATCCATTTTAGTTTGGTATCCGATGCAGAGAACTGCTATTCCACAGAAATGTACAGTGACAAAGCAAACATTCTGTACATGCACTTTCTCCGCCCCGTCTTAAAAGAAATCAAAACAGTGAATAAATACTTTCAGCTGGAAACCAGAGACACGCTGAGTGTATTTAGGGATCTTGATAGACTGTATATGTCTACAGTGAGAAGGGTTGTTAAGCCCAGCGTCAAGCGACTGCGAGAGCTTGAACTTAAATCGCACAGCATTTACCTCTCCCATCAGGATGCTGATCTGGGTACCACATTCCAACAGCTACTGGAGGCCAGCCCACTTGCACCTGAACAGAAAGAGACCATCTCAGCACGGTGCTTGGCTTTCCTTAAAGAAGTGCTGGCTCAATGTCAAATGGGCCTGCCTGCTTCAATGGAGATGCTGCGCAAACTGGAGTTGCCCCATGTTTGGCTTTCATGGACTGCACATAGTTATTAGTGTTCAACATTCTTCAGTTCAAGACGAGTAATAAACTTCAAAAAGGTAAGATCTGTTCTATAAAAACTGCATAAATAGTTCTATTTTTTTGCTGACAAGGAAGCTTGTTTGTGCATTTTTCTGTGTTTATTTTATAAAACTGTTTATAATGTCATGCTCTTTATCAGGCTACGTCTATACTTTTATGTTCAACATAAGTTTTTTGCTTGGTGGAGATTTGGGCTGGTTTTTATTGAGGTGGGCGGGTTTTACGTTGAGTTTGGGCTGGAAACTGTCGCTCAGATCTGGCAACCCTGATTGTCATTTTTAGTTAATCGCCTGCACATGTCTGTCTATCATTAGCCTACCTTTATAAGTTGTATTTAGTTTGATGTTTGGTGTCCGGTCTCGTCTATGAGTAGGTGTGTTCCTAACTTCCTTTTGTGGATATGCTTGTGTGGATGTACATGTGGATTATATTAAAGACTTTTCATTGCATTTCATCGTCGTGTTGCGCCTTTCCTTAGTTGTGACAGCTGGATAGCAGCTCAATATGCAAAGTATGCCTTTTTTATCATTTGAGTCACAATTGGCCAAAAGTTGCCAAATAAATTTAAAAATAGCTAAAATTGTTGCTAGGTGCTTTTTGAAAACCTAGTGGCTAGGTTAGTCTGAAAAGTTGCTTAGTCGAGCTGTGTGGTTTCAGTTTCTCACCTGTAACCGCATCAGCACAGTGTTCATGTGCAGGGCTCTCAAGTCTTATGCACTCACAGTGAGACATGCATTTTAACCAGTTTCCAAGCTCCCTTGTTCATAGCTGTCTTAATGGTTGAATGCCACCTCTACCAGAAAATATCAGAAATTAGATTTTTTTGTTTTCGGGTAAATTACGTGATCCCACTACAGTTCATCACTAGGCAACATGGACGCATGCACACGGGACAAGGCAAGTGTGAAATCGTCGGTTGCGGGGCTGCCACTTTCTCTCGCAGTGGAAGCATTTTGTGCAGTTGAGGCCGTGGTCACGGAGTGGACTGTGGACGATGCCCTTTGTATTTACTAAACACTATGATCTGCTACAATTTTTTTGTGCCTAGTTATATCATATATCAGCAGATCTGTGTAACAGTGCTCAGAGCGTCACTCAGAGCTTCCTGTTCCTCTGCTGCACTGAAACCAGCAGCAAAGATCCTCCACATCAGACACACTTTAATAAATTACTTTGCATTAAAAATTTTTTAAAAAGCATACATTATCTAAGATCATGTTATCTTTTGAAGCCATGATATAAGAACCTCAAAAATACAGTGGAGACACAAAAACACTAAAATGTATTATAATTTAAGACATTTAGCAGTTGTTCTTGTGCAGTGACTTGCAAGAAATCAAGTGTGTTTTTCTTAGTCAGTGAAAGCCACAAAACCACAGACACCCATTACCAAAAAACCTTTACACACTGCAGTATATATCTACTAACCCTATAACCCTACATGCCCACTAAACCAAAACCTCATTTTTTTTTTTTTTTTTTGGATTAGTGTGTTTGTTTAGTCATTTGAATTACAGGAGCAGTTGTACACACTCTCAGAAAAAAGGTACAAAACTCTACTTTTTAAGATACAAGTGGCCGTCACCCTGAAGGGTACAAATATGTACCTCTAGCATCTTTAAAACATAATTTGGGTACAAAATTGTACCCTAAGGAGCTAATGTGTACCTTTAAAGCTATTATATCTTTTGTTCCCAAGGGGAAAAAACTTTTTTTTTCTGACAGTGCAGTATGTTGTCAATATGTAGCAACACCTGAATACAATTTAAGAAAATGCAGTAGGTAACCCCTTCCTCCATTTTTTTACAATTCCTGGACGAAATCACTTGCCTGATTTGCAAAATGATTAGCTCTCCAACAGCTCTAATCAAGTATTGGCCACCGGAAACTAAAGAAAGGAACAGATGATTGGTAAATCTGATAAAAGACAGATAGATTCATCCAAATAATATTATATCTTTTAATAGCTACTATCCACAAGTTTCCTACGCCCCATGAGGCCTTGCGTCAAAAGTGGGAGCATCTTCCGGTTCAAAGTAAACAAGTGGGACGTGACACTTTCATTCAACAGTTGACAGGAGTGACGTGTAAATTAAGCCTCGTGAAGACCGACACTTTTCCATGACTATTTCGGGAAAAGATTCAAAGCGTCGAGAGTATCGAAAACAGCGCGATCTGGTTAGTAAAAAATAAAGCAGCCAAAAGACTGAAGCTCCGTCGGAAGAAGCATTCACCACAATTTCCATAGATCGATCCATGTTATATGCACAAATAAAAGCCTAACCATGTGTGTGTTTGTTTGTTGAATTTCTGACTCTGATAAGTTAATTTACCCATTGAACATTGCCATTAAATGCCAGTACGAATATCAATATGGTGTAATAGAAGAATAATGTACATGTATATCACGTCTATAGCATATATATTTCTGAAATAATTTGTATTCTTCATATTTCATTTTCTTCATAATACACTGGGTATTTAAAATGTAATTATTAAAAAGGTCCCAATGAAAATGTACTCGCAAAGTAAGATCTGGGGGTCGAACATTAGGACGCTTAAAGTGAATCACGCACATGACAGAACGGGAGGTTTCTACGAAAGGTATTTCTATGTTAACAAGCCTCGAATGGAGGCTTCATCTGGCATCTGCCCTTTAACACAAGCTCTGATGTCTCAGTTCAAATGTCATTTCACTAGTTGACAGTCATTCAAGATTTAGCGATTCAAATTGGCTAATGATGTGGGAACACAAATTCATAAGCATATGTTGTCCATAAGAACGTAATGGCATCTCTCATAAAGGTGTGCATCTTTACAAAGTAAACAATGGTCTAAAAAAACACTTAGCCTCTAATTAGCACACAAAATACCATTGGTATACTACGTCCGCCGCCTCACCGGAAGTTGTACCCACGTTCTTTTTTACAGTAGCGCCCCCAGGAAACTTGTGGATACCATTATATCTTTATAATCAAATCCTTGCATAGCTATGACTGGAAACTATAGAAACCCGTTCCCGCCACTGTTCAGAAAAAAAAATCGTTAAGTCATAATTAACATCTCATAATAACGAGAAATTTTCTCATAATTATGACTTAGTATCTCGTAATAATTAGAAGCTTTCTCGTAATAATGAGTAACTTTCTCGTAATAATGACAGTATCTCGTAATATATACGTAATATATTATTTAATAGAATTAAATAATTAAATAAATGTTAAAATATATAAATAAATCGTTAAATGCATCATTTAATTATTGAAAGCATAAATAAATGTATAAATATTTATTTATTTAAATATGTATTTATTTAATTAATTAAATATGTATTAATTTATTTAAATATTTAATTATTTAATTATTTATTCATTTATTTCAATATTTATTCATTCATTTATTTATTAACGCATTTATTTCTGCATCTATTTATTGCCTCCACATTTCATTTTGAGGTTTGGGGTTGTCAGCACGTCACTCAACAATAGTGGGCGTCACCTTTCCAGCTCGATTACTTTGGTCTTTGTAGTTCAGGTGCTTTTTCATGTTTTTCGCATCACAAAGTATAGCTGATCGAGGATGGTAGTGTAAAAGAGTCGTTGACTCTTGCGGATAAAGTGACATGACATCTGCCGCACGAAAGCCATTAGCACACGCCACTATGCTAAGTGGCAAGAGAAGGGTGTTCCTGCACAACCGGAGGCTGCAGTTTCAGGACCGCTACAAATTACTGTTTATTAGTATAAGATGAAAAGATTAAAAATGAATTTCTCAGTTTTTCTCGTAATTTATGCTTAAATGACAGATCTCCTTTCCTAGATGTAATAATGAGAAATCACAAAAATTATGACTTAGTCTCTAATAATGAAATTTCATAATTATGACTTCCTGAGAAACTGCATAATTATGATTTAGCCCTGAATAATGACTTAGAAACTTTCCGAATTAACATCTCATAATAACAAGAAACTTTCTCATAATATTGGAATTAACATCTCATAATACATCTCATAATAACGAAAACTTTCTCATAATTATGACTTTGTATCTCATAATAATGAGAAACACTGATAATGAATTATAGTGGCGTTTCTATTAATTATGATTTAGTATCTCGTAATGCATGAGAAACTGTCATGTTTCATAATTATGACTTAGTATCTCGTAATAATGAGAAACTTTCAATAATGACTTAGTATCTTTAATAAAACTTTCATAACCTTTCTCATAATTATGATTTAGTATCTCGTAATAATGAGAAACTTTCATAATTATGACTTAGTATCTCATTATATTGAGAAACTTTCTCATAATAATGAATTAACATCTCATAATAACAAGAAACTTTCTCATAATATTGAATTAACATCTCATAATGACAAGAAACTTTCTCATAATAATGAATTAACATCTCATAATAATGAGAAGCTTTCTCATAATTATGACTTTGTATCTCGTAATAATGAGAAACTTTAATAATTATAACTTAGTATCTCGTAATAATGACTTAGTATCCTCGTAATAACGAGAAACTTTCTCATAATAATGAATTAATATCTCATAATAACGAGAAACTTTCTCATAATTATGACTTAGTATCTCGTAATAATGAGAAACTTTCTCACAATAATGACTTAGTATCTCGTAATAATGAGAAAGTTTCATAATTATGACTTAGTATCTCGTAATAATGAGAAAGTTTCATAATTATGACTTAGTATCTCATAATAATGAGAAAGTTTCATAATTATGACTTAGTATCTCGTAATAATGAGAAACTTTCATAATTATGACTTAGTATCTCGTAATAATGAGAAACTTTCATAATTATGACTTAGTATCTCATAATAATGAGAAACTTTCATAATTATGACTTAGTATCTCGTAATAATGAGAAACGTTCTCGTAATAATGACTTAGTATCTCCTAATAATGAGAAACTTTCATAATAATGACTTAGTATCTCGTAATAATGAGAAACTTTCATAATTATGACTTAGTATCTCGTAATAATGAATTAGTTTCATCTTAGTATCTCGTGAGAAACTTTCATAATTATGACTTAGTATCTTTCGTAATAATGACTTAGTATCCTCGTAATAAAACTTTCAAAACTTTCTCATAATTATGACTTAGTATCTCGTAATAATGAGAAACGTTCTCGTAATAATGACTTAGTATCTCCTAATAATGAGAAACTTTCTCACAATAATGACTTAGTATCTCGTAATAATGAGAAACTTTCATAATTATGACTTAGTATCTCGTAATAATAAGAAACTTTCATAATTATGACTTAGTATCTTAGTATCCTTATTATGAGATGTTAATTCATTATATGAGAAAGTTTCTTGTTATTATGAATTTATTTTTCAGAATGTTATTACTTTTTAATTCATTATTATGAGAAAGTTTCTCAATATAATGAGATACTAAGTCATAATTATGAGAAAGTTTCTCATAATTATGACTTACCGATTTTTTTTTTTCTCAACAGTGCCAGGAACGGGCTTCCATAGCTTTCAGACAATGTTCCTAATGTGATTTAGAACATTGCTAGGATGACTTAGCATCTTGTAAAGCCAACATAATTAAGCTTTGTCACTATTTCTAGATGATAATTCAAATAAGCCTTGTTTAAGTAATCTTTGTGTTGATTATACATTCATTTATTCTGTTCTTAAAACAAGATGCTCTTTACAACAGTCTCTAAATCTGCCAAAGTGGGCTGTTTTGGTACTGAAATTAAGAAATGAAGTTTTTCTAATGCACTTTGTTTGATTTACAAGTTATAAAAACAAAAATGAAAGACTTTTCCTTCTCAAATTTGTAGGACTATGGATACAGTATTTAAATATATTGTAGGTTATATTTATAGTTAAATTCTTAATACACATGTACATTTGATTTAAAATTTAGCAAACACTCTGATCAAGCAAGGCTTACATAAAGGTGAATGTGTTTTTCTAACTCTGTAAAGCCCACAAAACCACAGACGCACTTTTCTAACAAACACATGCACGCACATCCAGATCACACATACATCCGGTTTTAGTTTTTTCAGTCATGCAATCATTGACTTTTGCATATGATGTTGTGGCATCTGCTTACTGCAGAGCAAATTGGCATACTTGTAAATGTGAGTTTAGGAAGTGGCGAGCATCAAAGTCTTGTTTTTGATGTGGGTTTCTCACAGTGCCATGACAAAAGATAAAAACCCTTCCATTTCTGTTCATTCTTGTTCCGTCACAAGATGCATCTACAAGCCTCCGCTGTTCTTCTTTTCATTCTTCTCACTGGAGGTACAGTAAACATTTATTAGCATATTATTTAATACATTTTGTAATGTAAATACAGATGTCACTAAAAATCTTTGTCATTTAAGGGTTTTCTCTGGTCTGTTATGAATGCTCGAGTCAACAGGAAGGTCCTTGTGAAGAACAGATGACATGTAATGCTGTAAATAACAGCTGTACAAGTAGAAGACAAGTAATATACAATGGTAAGTGTAGCATATCAATGGTAGCATTTGGTAGCATATCACTAGACATTGTTGAAGGTATAGCACGACATACCAAACAACATTGACTTCCTCAAACCGTATAAGAGGTACAGTAGTGGTACTTCATCTGCAAATGTGCCAACGCTGCTTTGGTTTCAAAAGTATATTAATATACTTTATTATATATTTGATTATGACTAATAAGTTTGAATGACATAATTTGAGCTATCCTTGCACAGTACTTTCACATTATCAAACTATTTTTGTGTTGATTGTCATTTTTGTGATAACTAACCTCATTGTGTTTAATGCGCTATAAACCAGAGCTACTCATTTATTCATTCGTTCATTCATATCTAAGGTGACACAGTGACTGAGACCAATGTTACAACATGTGCATTGCCAGATGAATGTGAATCCTGGTCCTTTAACACAGGCTGCAGGAGGAGATCACATTCTATCCAGTGCTGTCACAAAGACCTCTGCAATAAACAAGTTGGCCCAGGTATCATCTTTTATTTGATTCCTTATCCTTACCAAATAGAAGTGCACTTCAAGTTTATTTTATTAAGTATACTTGAGTAAATTTCGAATATATTTTTAAGTATACTTTATGTAGTAAGTATACAAATATCAGTGCACTAGTAGTATACTTGTAAGTGTACTATTTTAATACTCCTTGGGACTTAATTGCCCCACTTTCTAGAATATAAAATGATACTTTTAACTATACTTTAAGTATGACAGCAGTAAACGTTGAGTACACAACTAGTTTACATCTATGCTTTTTGTTTGTACTCCAACTATACTAAAAGTAAACTTATAGGTATACTGATAAACTTATAGGTATACTGATAATTGACATAGCATTTTTAGTACACTTTGAAGTATAGTTTGGATTAGTAGTTTTATATTGCATATATACTTGTAAGTTTTCTTTAAGTATACTACTATGTCCCTATTTAGGTATTAATTTGTATGTGTTTTGTTTTATGAATATCTGAATATACAAAACATCAAAAGAAAGAACAGGGTATCTGCTTGTAAACAAAAACATTTTATTCTAGCTTCATGCATTCTTTTTTATAAACACTTTAATGTGGGTAAGAAAGAAAGAAAAAAAAGAACATTTTGAACAAAAAGCTGAAAAAAGACTGAATTGTATTCAGAATGATAATCAAATTGTAGATGGAGTCGATCAACACCAAAGCTTGACAGTCATTATTACCTCTTCATGGGTCGACATTCTATTCCATAACGTTATACAGTTTTAATGCGTTTTAATGTCTGATGATCACATTAGATTACATGTGGAAGCATCTGTTGTTTCAGTTTCTTCTTCGCTTGTGTTTTGGAAAGTCTGTACAGAAGATGTGTAATAGCGCCCCCTACTGTATAACAATGAAAACATGGATTCTCAAAGCACAAGTATAGCTTAAATGTCTTCAGATTTTTCTAAGTGTAAGTCAAGTATATTTTAAGTATATTTTGATAAGTACATAAAGCAGTTTCTGAGAAGTACTTAAAACGTAAACTGAACATATACTTTCCTATAGTTTAAAAGAAGTTAACTAATAACACACTTGAATAAACTTTTTTTCCGTAAGGGTAGGCTAGTATGAATCTGCATAGTATTATTCCCAATCATCACTATACTCCGTAATCAGTCTTAGATGTAACAAAAGCATCACAGTGTGGAAAGAGTTTCTGATGATTTGGCAAGTAATTTACATCCTCTGACTATTTTGCATGGTTCATTTAAAAGTTAGTTGTTTCATTTTATTGCAGCAATTCTATGTATATTTGGGTTTTTTATTTTTCTTGGCTATCTTTTGCAGCTGAGTAGGAAGGGGCTCAAAAGCTGTTTACATAAATAGATTAGTAAGTTTGATGACAAAAGGTGCATTCACGCCATATCGGAATTCCTGTAATTACGCGATTCCAACTTGTAAAAAGTGTTCACGTCCTCGTAGAACTGGTAATTAGGGCCCGAGCACCGATGGTGTGAGGACCCTATTGGAATTGCTCAGTTTCTTCTTCTTCTTCTTCTCCAAAATGAATCGCATTTTTGAGGGCCTAAACATGCTCGAAAAGTCATGAAACTTTGCACACGCATCAGAACTGGCGAAAATTTACGTCTGAAATGGGTTTCAGAAGTGGGTGTGGCAAAATGTCTCAATAGCGCCACCTATAAAATTTCAACGGAGTGCGCCTCGAGCTATGTTTTACGTACATGTATGAAAATCGGCACACACATGCAACACACCAATACCTACAAAAAAGTGTCCAGGTACGAAATCCAAAGCCCAACAGGAAGTAAGTTATTTTGATTTTTCCCGGCAAATTTTGTGTCATTTTTGCCATTTCCAGGCGTCGTACTTGAACGAACTCCTCCTAGAGATTTATTCAGATCAACACCAAATTGGCCAGTCTAATCTAAAGCCCTTTGTGACGTTAAATTGCGAAGATCTAGAGTTTTCGTTGGAGGGCGTGTCCGTGGCGGCCTGTCAAATTTCGATGTTTCGCCATGAAAAACGAAGTTGTTATAACTCAGCCATACAATGTCTGATCTGCCTCAAACTTCTCATGTTTTATAAGAGTCCACTCCTGAATACATACCCATGACCATATTTAGTTTTAGGCATAGCGCCACCTACTGGCAAGAGGAAGTGACATGTTTTACTCTGTAACAAACTCCTCCTAGAGATTTATTCAGATCAACACCAAATTTGGGCAGTCTAATCTAAAGCCCTTTGTGACGTTAAATTGCGAAGATCTTGAGTTTTCGCTGGAGGGCGTGTCCGTGGCAGCCTGACAAAGTTCGATGTTTCGCCATGGTAATAGAAGTTGTTGTAACTCAGCCATACAATGTCCGATCTGCCCCAGACTTCACATGTTTGATAAA
Organism: Labeo rohita; assembly: GCF_022985175.1. NCBI lineage: Eukaryota > Metazoa > Chordata > Actinopteri > Cypriniformes > Cyprinidae > Labeo > Labeo rohita. The sequence goes on from NC_066889.1 coordinate 27,905,307, forward strand.
AGTCCTGGCCTGAACACATCTAGAGGCCAATATTCAGTTATTATCATAGCGCCACTTGCTGGCAACAGGAAATTACATATTTTGCACTAACTTAAACATGCAATGTCCAATCTGCACCATTCTTCACATGTTTGGTAAGAGTACCGGCCTGAAGACATCTAAAGGCCAATATTTAGTTATAATCATAGCGCCACCTGTTGGCAGCAGGATATGTCATGTCTTATACTAGCTCAAGCATATCATGTTCAATCTGCACCAAACTTCATATGTCTGATAAAAGTGCCGGCCTGAACACATCTACATTCCAATATTCAGTTATAGGCATAGCGCCACCAGCTGGCAGCAGGAAGTTTGGCATTTACTATATTAAAAGCATACTGCCCACCGTTTGCTGTTTTCCTAAAGCCACCAGTCGGCGATGAGCCCGGGTGCGAGGGTCCTTTCATCGCTGCTTGCAGCTTTAATTACAACACGTAATTACAACTTGTGAAGTGGGAGTCTTCTGAGAGCTATGACTTGTACCACATGACCGCTGTACGTGACCAACGTATAGGCCCCTGTCTGTTGCTATAGAAAAGCATTAATCCGAGTCTGAGGACGTGAACAGCTCCGAGCTGAACGTCACATGTTGTCATCTCGAAATGACGGTAATTACGACATGCCGTGAATGCAGCATAACTTGATGTTGGCTTGACAAAGCCTTGTTTGAAAGTTTGTACTAACTTTGAAAAGTTTGAATTTTGAGGTTTTTCTCAGAAAAGTCAGGAAAAATATTTGAACATTTTGCTAGCATGCTTCTAATTGTTTTAGTATGTTCCTACTGTGATTTAGCACATTGCTGACATTTCTAGCATGACTTAGAATCATGTCAAGCCAAAATAAGTAAGATTTGTAACTATTTCTAGGTGATAATTGAAATAAGCCTTGTTTAAATAGTCTTCGTGTTGATTATAAATTCATTTTTTCTTTTATTAAAACAAGATGCTCTTTGAAACAGTCTCTAAATCTGCCCAAGACGGCTGTTTTGGTACTAAAATTAAGACTAATTAATGCACTTTGTTTGACTGTTTTGTACAAGTTATAAAAATAAAAATGAAAGATTTTTTCCTTTTCAGATTTGTACTCTAATCAGAATGGCAAGAAATGTCACACTTGTCATGAGGAGGACTGTTCAAACACAGTGAGTTGTCGGGGGAATGAAGACTACTGCTTTACTGGCAACGGTACGAATTTACCATTTATTATTTTTTGCCATGTTACCTCTGCTTGTTTCTATTTATTACTTATTTTTCCTTTTTTTTCCCACTAGAGCCATCGATTTTGAAAGGATGTGCCTCTAAGTACTTCTGTGATGATCCATCAAAAATATTACCTAGTGTAAACATCACATGTTGTTCAGGGGATCTGTGTAACGGTGCTCAGAGTGTCACTCAGAGCCTCCTGTTCCTCTGCTGTTCTCTGCTCTCCTTTGTCCTGCTGCACTGAATCCAGCAGCAAAGACCCTCCAAATCAGACACAATTTAATTAATCACTGCGCGTTGTTACGTGCTTGTGTTGTGTTATGTGTTTCTTCGCTGTCTCTTTTGTTTACTTTCACTTTTCCCAGTTACCTGTCATTGGTCCTGTCACATGCCACCTGCCAATCTTCATTAACTGCTGACGTCACCCATCCTGCCGTCCCCAATCGGACAAGACCCTCCCAGACGAAAGTGCACGCCAGACCACCCGCAAACCCCCATGTTGTTGCTGTTTTGTACTGTGTTTTTTCTTAGGTTTTTATTAGGTTAGGGGCGAGTGCAACCCCTTGTACTTTTGTTTATTGGCTAGAAAGTGTAGTTTAGTTGTAGTTTAGACCACTTTGGGGTCGTAACAGCATTAAAAATATAAGCATTAATTTTCTGAAATCATTTGGTTATCTTTTAATCCGTAATATAATAACAAGCGGTCTAAAACAAAGAAATTGCAAGATCATGTTTTATTAAACAATGAATATAAATAGAATGACAGTTTTAACATGGTTCTTCATGTTTTACACAAACTTGTGCAGTTCATACCAACAAAATAATATCATTTCACAAGTGGTCTTAGACTTTTGGACCCCACTATGCATATTGAGATGATAATAATGTTAAAAAAATCCGACAAAATATTTTAAAAAATAAACTAAAATAAAAAGTAAATAACTTCATATGTATGGCCCAGTGCTGAAGTCCAGATGAACCCAGAACTTTGACAGTGAATTAGTTGATCTCTTTATTTAGCAAAATACAGCTGTTCCCATGAATAACTTCTATATTCATGCAAATTACTTAGTAATCTGACCAAAACAGAAATAAAAAATGTATTCCCGTAATTCATCGAATTTAATAAAGTCATGTTTTTGTCCTTAAGCCACAAGAAATTAGATGTTTTGTGTATCCAGCAGGAGGCAGCATTTGATCATGCATTTTATCAATGCATTTTGACTTTCAAAAATCCCTTCAAAATCATTGCATTTTTTTCTTGTCTGTTTGCATGAATAAGTAATTTTAAAAGAAACTGCATTTAAAACTTTTAACACAAAACTAAGCTAAGCTTACTGCTATTGCTTTGAAATATGTTCATTTAGATTTGTTAAAAAAATATATAAACATTTAACTTTTTTTTTTTTTAAAAGTAAATTTTTATGGTAAATATTTTTATTTTTAGATACATCAGAGATTTACTAAACATTTAAACATTTCTGAACAATTTCATTTTATGTATTTTCTAAATAACTAATACCAATTACAATTTTAGTTTTAAGCAGTGTATTGTTAGTTAGTATGCCACACTCTAAGAAATCACATGTACTGTGTTAATATAAAGGAATTTTCCATATTGACTGGTGTTTTACCTGTTTTATAAATCACTCATTGCATTTTGTGTCTATAAACTTTTTAGCCTAATATTTCACCTGCTTGACTGGAAATGATAAGAACAAACACGAATGTTGTCAAGATTCTTGCCCAGATCCTGGTTCAGTCTGGCCAACAAACACCTTTTGTTCCTCAGTTGTTTTACACTCTTCTCTTGATTTATTATAACTTTTGGCAGTCTATAGTACTCCAAATTTGTTTTCCTGGTCTGACTGATTAGTTCAGCTCAAAACATGACAATAATTGACCATTTTCAGCAGCAAATATATTAGCAAAACATCACCCCTGATAGAATTCTTCAATTTTTTTATATAATCCTCCAGAATCACCTAGAAAAACTGGTGTTCAGTCTCTCACAATTTGAGCCTGATGAATTTTGCAGCTTGCAGACACTGAGTAGCAGTGTCTTGTTTTTGCCAGTAACTGGTGTCCAAAACCCTCCTACTTTTGAGCAGATACACAGAAGAAGCATTTTCTGTTCATTCTTGTTCCATCACAAGATGCATCTGCAAGTCTCCATCGTTCTTTTTTTCATTCTTCTCACTGGAGGTACAGAAATTATACAGCATATTTAATATATTTTGCAATGTAAATACAGACGTCACCGAATGTCTCTCTCTCTGTCTCTTTGTCATTTAAGGATTTTCTCTGGACTGTTATAAATGCCAGGATCAACCGGAACCTTCTTGTGAAGAACAGATGACATGTGACAATGAACAAAGCATGTGTGCAAGGAGAACAACAATAAAAATTGAACGTACAAAACAGTGTAAGTACAGATTGCTTCATTTACTGGTACTGCTAGAGTGAAACTTATCACATGACAGCATTTTAGTGATTGTTGCCTTTTTTTCTTAGCAGAATTTAGAGAGATTTCCTTAAAAAAAAAAAAAAAAAAAAAAAGGTAGAATTTTGGTAGATGCATATCAATGGTGCTATATAGCACTAAAAGTGGTTCTTTGGATCGTAATCATAGGGGAACCACTTTTAGTGCTATATGGCACTTTTTAAAAGGTGCTATATGGCACCTTTGTCAAATGGTTCTATGTCAAATGTCAAATGGTTCACCTTAACGACCCCAAAGAACCACTGAAGAACCGCTGAAGAACCAGACAGGGGCTTGACCGGTTCTTTATACACTAACGGTGCTATATAGCACCACAATCACACCAAAGAACCGCTGAAGAACCAGACAGGGGCTTGACCGGTTCTTTATACACTAACGGTGCTATATAGCACCACAATCACACCAAAGAACCGCTGAAGAACCAGACAGGGGCTTGACCGGTTCTTTATACACTAACGGTGCTATATAGCACCACAATCACACCAAAGAACCGCTGAAGAACCGCTGAAGCACCATTTTTTTTCTGTGTGTGGGTGTTGTTGAAGAAATAGCATGACATACCAAGCAGCACTAACTTCCTCAAACTAGTTCTCAACTTTGACCAATTTAAGAGGTAAAAGAGCTGCTTCATCTGCAAATGTGTTAACCCTGCTTTGGTTTCAGAAGTATACTTACATATTTCTGTAAGTGATGACTGCAGTCCATTTATGCATGATATCATGATGAATATCATTCATGGCTCTTTACATATTCAATAATATCTTTGAACAGCAAATATGAAACACCCTTGTCCTGCAGTTTCATTTTTGTTTTGAGGAGACCTGATCTTAATGTAAGGTTGGCTTTTATTTTGCATCTCTAAAGTGTATTACACCAAGACTAAAACTGGTACAAGTAGGCTGGATTGCTAAAAAGAAAGTTGCTATTGGAATAAATTTCATTTTTGTCATTAACTGACTTTGGTGTATTATGTATTTTATGCATTACAAACCAGAGATACTCACTGATTCACATTTTTGTATTATTAAGGTACAGAACATGCCGAGACCACTAAGAAAAGTTGTGTAATGCTAGATGAATGTGAATCTTGGTCCTTTACCAAACACATCTGGAGCAAAGCAGTTTCTGTCCAGTGCTGTGACACCGACTTGTGCAGTGAACAAACTGACAGAGGTATCATCTTCTATTTGACCATGAACTAATCACCAAGAGAAACAATATGCTACAGTGTGTGCTTGCTTTAGATGTTGTTGTGCATCAATAGATAGTATATAATGGTTATATACTATCTATAGTATATAGTATATAGATATATAGGTATATAGATAGTATATAGATGGTATATAGGAAAATAGCATGAAAACATTTTTAAAAGCTATGCTTAGACTATTAATGAGTCATATGAGCAATATGCGACATCATGCCAGCAACATCATCTTTCATACTTTTACAACTGCATCAAACTTTCAGGCTAGGCTTTCTCAAGCCAAGTTTGTTCTCAAACAAAACTTTACTCATCTAGTTATCAAGTTGTAATGTATATAGAAAAACAGCATGAAAACATTTAAAAAACTGCTTAGACTATTAAGTCAGAGTCAAATTTGTACCAGTTAACGGAATGTTCTCAGAACTTTTATTTATTTCAGAACTAAATGTTTTGAACATTTAAAAACTGGACATTCAGAGAACATTTAGTAAAAATGTTCATAAACATTTTTCATAAAACTTCATAAATTCCATGTGTTTTGCTTTTTGTATGTTTCATAAAGCTCTTACCACTAACCAATTGTCAAACCCCTATTCCAATAGTCCTAAAAAGTGCATCATGTGTTCAATGGATTGTGCTGTTGTTTAACAACATGCTATTTGTCCAGCTGATGAGACATCTTTTCAGGAAAAGTATTTCAATAATCTTTGTATTATTTCTACAGGGTGGGTGAAAAGTAACTAGGCAATATTTAATGGCTGTAGAACTTGTAGTATCACTGGAGTCATGATGAAAACAGTCTCTAAAATAGACGATAGTAAATAGGATTTCAAATTTCCTGCGTCGATATGTACAGTTAGTTTCAATAAATTTGTATTAGAAATATAGAATTTATTACCAATGCCTAGTTAATTTTCACCCACCCTGTACAGTTCAGATTTTCTTGCTATCAAATAAAAATCAAAGATTGTTTCCTTCGCAGATTATCGTTATTATATGAATGGAAAGAGATGTTTCACTTGTGACAAGGAGAACTGCTCACACAGTTATTTGTTCGGGGAATGAAGACTACTGCTTTACTGCATACGGTAAGAATTTCCTAACAGAATGTTTTGTCTAATAGACATTTTTCCTTGTCAGTGCATCTCTGTACTTCTGTATTACTGGTATTCTATGAACACTTGATACAGTGAATTCACTTATGACAGATCCAGCTTATCAACCCCTGCTTGTTTTTTATTTATTTATGACTTCTGTTTCCTTTCTTTTTTACTAGAATATCAAAAGCAGTCTCAACATCAGCCACAGATTGTAAAAGGATGTGCCTCTGCATATATCTGTTATAATGCAACAGAAATGTTAGAACTTGGTGAAAACATCACGTTGTTCAGGTGATCTGTGTAACGGTGCTAAGAGTGTCACTCAGAGCTTCCTGTTCCTCTGCTGTTCTCTGCTCTCCTTCATCCTGCTGCACTGAATCCAGCAGTCAAGCCGCTCCACATCAGCCACAATTTAATAAATTACTGTGCATTTAAATAAACAATTGAAGTTAAATATATAAATAAAGCATTAATTTTCTGAGATCATTTGGTTATCTTTTAATCCATGATATAAGAACAAAATACAGTGGGGTCTAAAACAGGATCTTTTTTTTTATTTTAACAATTAAAAAAATAGAACAAAAATGGTTCATCATGTTTTACACATGACTTGCACAGTTCAAGCATTTCACAAGTGGTCTCAAACTTTTGGACCCCACTATGTGTTTACTGTACACCTTGTCACATAGCAGCTTTTAGATATTGTTCTGTTTTTTTGTTATACATCAGAAATAACAAGGAGGCAGTTTCCTGCAATACAAAATCAATGGAGAGGGTTAGATTGTTTCTTATATAAAATCTTATATATAACAAATAGTGTACTTGGCTTCTGTTTATCATTGTATCTCTACTTATTATTGTTTTTATGTTTATTCTACTTCCTTTTATGTAAAGCACGCTGAATTACCTTTGTGTATGAAATGTGCTATATAAATAAACCTGCCTTGCCTTACAATAGAAAAAGTAGCACATTTGTGAATACAACTTTGACAGTAAATTAGTTTATGTCTTTATTCAGCAAAATGCAGCTGTTACCATGAATAACTTTTATATTTGTGCAAATTACTTAGTTGTTCTGACCAAAATAGAACAAAAATAACCTCAAGTTTTTATTCCCATAACATACGGAATTTAATAGTCATGCTGTATCCAGCAGGAGGCAGCATTTGATCATGCATTTTGACTTTGAAAAATCCCTTCAAAATCAATGCATTGTTTTTTCTGGTCTGTTTGCATGTGTACATATGTGTTTATATGTGTACATATAAGTACTTTAAAAGGGTCTGCTTTTAAAATGGCAACACAAAACTAAGCAAAGCTTACTGGCTTACTGCTACTGCTTTGAAATAGATTCACTTAGATTTGTTAATATATATATATATATATATATATATATATATATATATAGGGTAGAGTGGGGGAAAACGCCCCTCCTTAAGGATTACCCGGGGCAGTCTGACAAAGCTATTTGCTTTAAACGTTTACAGCAAAATCAGAGTACAGGCAGTTTAGCTTAAAATAAAAAAGAATATAATCATTAATTATGAATTACAATAGCCTATTTGAAACATTTGTTTCCATAGACTGCCACTTGAACCGTCCGAACTGGTCTCTCAGAGGGATAGGGATCAGGGGGTGGAGACGGGTAGGTTTAGGGACAGGCCTATGTAAAGTGGGAGAAACTGGGTCTGGCTCTGGATTTGGATCATGGATCTCGTGTTCTGCAGTGAGGACCATCTCGATTACTTTTCGTAAATTATGTTTACTCATTAATTTCTTGCGGAAGTTCATGTAAGCCAAATCTGAGAAGATTTAGCACAAATACTGAACTCGTGAGTCACTGTGAGCTTTTTTTCTTTTGCAATGAAGCAGTAGCGAAGAAAACGCAAGACTCACATCGTGTCTTCACCGGACGCGAGCGACAAATCTTCAATCTCGGTTAATGTTAGAAGGGAGACAGCTTTGGCTACTGGGCATGTACAACAATAATACTGTTTTTGTATTATAGTACGGGCAAAGTTTAGGGTTGGGGTAGGTGTAGACGTTGATAAAACACAATCTAATAGGTAGAACAATTTCATTGTTAGTTTCCAGTCGGAGCTTTATCTCTTCTAGCCACTGACAGTCATGTTTAATTCATCCTGAAAACAAAATTAGGAAAACTCAGTGTCTTGTTTTTCCCAGTAACTGTTGCGCGAAACACCTCCCACTTTTGAGCAGTTACGCAAAAGAAGCATTACCTGTTCATGATCATGTTCTGTCACAAGATGCATCTACGAGACTCCGTCGTTCTTCTTTTCATTCTTCTCACTGGAGGTACAGAAAATATACAGCATGTTTAATAGATTTTGTGATGTAAACACAGACGTCACTGAATGTGTCTCTCTCTGTCTCTTTGCCATTTAAGGATTCTGTCTGGACTGTTATGATTGCCGCGATCAATCAGAAGAGCTTTGTGAAAAAAAGACATGTGACAATGAACAAAGCATGTGTGCAAGCATAAGAATAAAAGAAATCGAGGACGCAGGATTTTGTAAGTGCAGATTTGAAGAGAGGGGGTTCAATCTTCAACTGGCTGGCGGGAGCCGTGACCTGCCAGTGGCTGGTGGCAGCTGCCAGTCTGATTTTGGGCGGGCTGACTGGCAGCTGCCAGCTGGCAGTATGCCTCAACAAGTTTCAGCAACAACAGATTTTCGGCAGATTTTGTGTTTTGTGCTTAATTTCTTATTGTGAACCTGTTCAGTTCTTTATTTTTAGCGCGATTAAAGTGTTTAAATGGCGGTGATTCCGACTGGTAGGTTAATGCCGCTTCTACCCAGCAAGCAATAGTCGTCATTTCAACGTCTAGTTTAACTATAGACCCGATATAGTCCGGCTATTTGTAACCCACTTCTAGACCAAATAATCTTGAATTTAGTTACATGTCATTTTTTGGCAAAATACTTGTGAGATATATGATATTTCATCATGTAAGCAAAGTCAACAGCGTTTACAAGGTGTTTGGTTTTATTTCTATATTTCTGTATATTTATATATATATATTTATAGTCTATTCTAGGGCTATGTTTAGACGTCTATTAAATTTTCACTGACAGCCCAATGACAACCTTATTTTAGCCTAGACGTGTAGGCTGTGTTTCAACGGCTAATATACGTTTTTTAGACCAAAAATTGCTTGCTGGGTACTGATCGCTCAGTCAGACAGCCGCAAGAGCGCTCCGAGTTCAACGCGTTCTCTACCACTCCTACTACAAGGAAGTATATTATTTCATGATTATTAATATCTTCTTATGGATCTTGTCTTTTAATTTGCCGACGTTTTATGGAGTTTTATTATGAATAAAGTGTTTAAATGGCCGTGATTTCAACTGGCAGCTTATTGTCGCTTCCACTGGCAGTTCAGTCAGACACCCGCGAGAGCTCTCCGAGGTTAACGCGTTTTCTACCACTCTTGCTACAAGGAAATATATTATTTCACGATCATTAATATCTTCTTATAGGTCTAGTCTTTTAATTTATCAACATTTCATGGAGTTTTATTATGACTAAAGTGTTTAAATGGCCGTGGTTTCAACTGGCAGCTTATTATCGCTTCCACTGGCAGTTCAGTCAGACAGCCGCGAGAGCTCTCCGAGGTTAACGCGTTTTCTACCACTCTTGCTACAAGGAAATATATTATTTCACGATCGTTAATATATTCTTAAGGGTCTAGTCTTTTAATTTGCCGACGTTTTATGGAGTTTAATTATGAATAAAGTGTTTAAATGGCCGTGGTTTCAACTGGCAGCTTATTGTCGCTTCCACTGGCAGTTCAGTCAGCCGCGAGAGCGCTCCGAGGTTAACGCGTTCTCTGCCACTTTTGCTACAAGGAAATATATTACTTCATGATCATTAATATATTCTTATGGGTCTAGTCTTTTAATTTGTCGACATTTTATGAGGTTTATTATGAATAAAGTGTTCAAATGGCTGTGTTCTCAACTGGCAGCTTATTGTAGCTTCCACTGGCAGCTCAGTCAGCCGCGAGAGCGCTCCGAGTTTAGGCGAAGCGTCAGTAAGCAACCAGTAGTGATCACGTTCATTTGACCGCTTTAGTTGTGGAAAAAAAACTAAAAGGTCAATCATACTAAAGAACAGAGTCATAAGAATACATTCATAACAATAAAATAGTGTATTTCCTTGCAGCGAGAGTGACAGAGAACGCGTTATACTCACAGATCTAAAGCGGTTGAGACTGCCAGCCACCAGCCCGCCACTGGCAGGTCACGTGACCTGCCAGAATCAGACTGGCAGCTCCTGCCAGCCAGTTGAAGATCGAACCCCTACTGGATTTGAATCTTATCAAGTTCATGTCATTATATCATGATGAAAATCACGTATGGCTCATATTCAATAATATCTAATAAGTTTAAACAACGAGATATGAAACACCCTTGTACAGTAGTTTCATGATATCAAACTGTTTTTGTCTTGAGGAGACCTGATCTTAATGTAAGGTTGGCTTTTATTTCACATCTCTAAAGTGTATAGGCACAAATAGGCCAGAGTGTTAAAAAGCAAAGTTGCTATTGGAATGGATTTCATTTTTGTCATTAACTGACTTTGGTGTATTGCGTATTTTATTGCATTACAAACCAGAGATGTTCACTGATTCATATTTTTGTATTACTAGGTGTAGTAGTTACAGTGACCACTGAGAAAAGATGTGCCATGCCGGAAGAATGTAAACCTTGGTCCGCCAAACGCACCCGGAGCAAATCAGTTTCTGTCCAGTGCTGTAACGCCAACTTGTGCAATAAACCAGGTATCAGGTATCATCCTCTATTTGACCATGAACTAATCACCATCTAAGAGAAACAATATTCTACAGTGTGTGCTTGTTTTAGATGTTGTTGTGCATCACTAGACTGGTATACAATGATTTAGTTAAGTTACTGATCTACTGATCTACTATCTAATCTTCTTCTTCTTCTTCTTCTTCTGAGCCAAATTTCAACACCTATCTCCTCCTAGAGCTTTCAAGCTACAACCACCAAACTCGGCACCAGGGCTTCTATGTATTATTTCTAATCCACTTGGGCTCATTCAAACTCATCTAATATTTCTAATTTACTTAAATGATGTTAGCTATATGCTAATAATACTAACAACATAACATGCTAATGATGCTAGAATCATGCTAGTAATTTGATGATCATGCTAGCCTCATGCTAGTAACTTCCCTGATAGCACACGTACATCTTGGAGATGTCTATTTGACGTCTCCATTTACATCTGCAAGACGTATTTTTTACATAGTTTCCTTATCTGCAATACGTCTATTAGATGTCTTTAAGATGTTGATGATTTAGAATGTATGTAAAACTGACATCTTGCAGATGTCTGCCAAACGTTTGTACCCAGCAGATGCTTTCCAGATCAAGAAATCTTTAACAGACATCTTGCAGACTTATGTGTGCTATCTGGGTTGCTAATCATGCTAGAAACATGCTGGTAATTTGCTAATCATGCTAACTTCATGCTAGAAACATGCTAGTAACTTGTTAATCATGTTAGCAAAATGCTAGTAACTTGCTAATCATGCTAATAGCATGTTAATATTGCTAGCAACTGACTAGTAACATGCTTATCATGATTATCATGATAACAAAATGCTAGTAACTTATTAATCATGCTAGTAACATTCTAATCTAAGTCAAATTTGTACCAGTTAATGGAATGTTCTCAGAACTTTGGCTAACATTTGGGTGATATTCTCTCAAAGTAATGTTCTTTAATAATGTTTTCAAAATGTTAGCAAAAAATATGACGTTCATGGAATATTGGAATATTTCCTTAATATTTACATAACTAGTAAAACATTTTTTTTTTTCTCGAACATTTAAAAACTGGACATTTTGAACATAAATTCCACGTTTTTTTCTTCCACGTTCCACGTTCTTTTTGTATGTTTCATAAAGCTCTTACCACTAACTGATTGTCAAACCCCTATTCTAATAGTCCTAACAAGTGCATCATGTGTTCAATGGATTGTGCTGTTGTTTTACAAAATACTGTTTGTTCAGCTGAGGAAACGTCTTTTTGGGAAAACTATTTCTAGGTGATCAATCAAATAAGCATTGTTTAAATCATCTTGGTATTGATTACACAGGATAGGTGAAGAGTAACTAGGCAATATTTAAAGGAGTCGCTCACTTCCAGAACAAATATATACAGGTAATTTACTCACCCCCTTTTCATCCAAGATGTTCATGTCTTTCTCTCTTCAGACATAAAGAAATTATGTTTTTTTTTTTTTTTTTGAGGAAAACATTTCAGGATTTGTCTTCATACAGTGGACTTCTATGGTGCCCACAAATTTGAAATTCCAAAAAGCAGTTTAAATGCAGCTTCAAATGGCTCTAAATGATCCCAGCCGAGAAAGAAGGGTCTTATCTAGCAAAACGATTGGTTACAATTTATATATTTTTTAACCTAAAATACTCGTCTTGTCTAGCTCTGCATGAACTCTGTGTATTCCGGTTCAAGACAGGGTATGTCGAAAAAGTCCCATCTCATTTTCTGCTTCAGCTTCAAAATCGCCCTATATCGCTGCAAAAATACCAACCCAGTGTTTACAAAGTGAAGATCAAATGCCTTTTACAAAAAAACAGCGAAGTTGGAGCAGAAAATGAGATGGGAGTTTTCTAACGTACCCTAACTGTCTTGAACTGGAATACCCAGAGTACACACAGAGCTAGACGAGACGAGCATTTGTGGTTAAAAAGTGTATAAATATTTATTTTTTTGCAAAATAACTGATGGTTTCGCTAGATAAGACCCTTGTTCCTCGGCTGGGATCGTTTAGAGCCCTTTGAAGCACCATTTAAACTGCATTTTGGAAGTTCAAACTCATGGGCACCATAGAAGTCCACTATATGGGGGAAATCCAGAAATGTTTTCCTCAAAAAACACAATTTCTTTACGACTGAAGAAAGAAAGACATGAACATCTTGGGGTGAGTCAATTATCTGTACATTTTTTACAGATCTTCTCCTTTAATGGCTATAGAACTTGTAGTATCACTGGAGTCGTGATGAAAACAGTCTCTAAATAGACGAGAGTAAATAAGATTTCATATTTCCCACATCGATATGTACAATATGTTTCAAGAAATATAGACTTTATTTTTTGCTTCCTTTAAATCAAGATGCTTTTTGAAACTAAATCTCTAAACTACTTTTTCAAATCCACTATAGCTAAAGAAATGTTTGATTATAAGTTAAACTGATCAAATAAAAATCAAAGATTGTTTCTTTCTCAGATTATTATAGTTATGAGAATCGAAGGAGATGTTTCACTTGTGACAAGGAGGACTGCTCATACGAAATTTTTTGTCAGGAGAATGAAGACCACTGCTTTACTGCATACAGTAAGAGTTTACTAATGGAATATTTTGCCTAGTCAACATTTTTCCTTGTCAGTGCGTCTCTGTGTTATTACCCTTATACTCAGAATATTTAGTACAATGAATTCACTGATGAAAAAGCCAGCTTAGACTGTTTTTTCCATGTCACCTCTTCTTGTTTCCTTTCTTTTTTTACTAGAAAATCACTCTCAATATCAACCACAGACTGTGAAAGGATGTGCCTCTGCAAATTTCTGTTATAATGAAACAGAAGGGTTAGACTTTGTTGGAAACGTCACATGTTGTGAGGGGAACCTGTGTAACGGTGTTAAGAGTGTCACTCAGAGCTTCCTGTTCCTCTGCTGTTCTCTGCTCTCCTTCATCCTGCTGCACTGAATCCAGCAGCTCTTCACATTCTACAGCTCTGATCCATGTGTCAGATGCATTTTAATAAAATACTGTGATGACCAGTATTATATATCACATTAACTTGAATATTTAAGACAGAAATCTTGATGACGTGTTCTTGGCTTGTTTGAGTCATCATATCTATACCAGACTTTTTATTCACAACCGTGTATTTGGAATTTGCTGTTTTATACAAGTGTGCTGTAAATGTCAGTCCATTTTTTAAGACTGGTAGACGGATTGCATGAGCAGAAGCAGTTTGCACTGCACTGAAAGGAGTGCACAAACTTGTGTAGTTCATACCAGCAAAATAAAATCATTTCACAAGTGGTCTCAGACGTTTGGACCCCACTATCCACATTGAGATAACAATAATGTTTTAAAAATCCAACAATATATTTAAAAATTATTTTAAAAAAATCCTCCATATGTAGTGCTGAAGCCCAGATGAATCCAGAACTTTGACAGTGAATTAGTTTTATCTCTGTATTTAGCAAAATACAGCTGTTCCTATGAATAACTTTTATATTTGTGCAAATTACAAAAAAAAATAACGTTAAATGTTTCTATTCCTGTTACATATGGAATTAACAACAGTTACACATTTTTGAACAATTTCATTTTATGTATTTTCCAAATAACTAATAACACCACACATTACAATTTTAGTTTCAAGCAGTGTATTGTTATGCCACACTCTAAGAAATCACTTGTACTGTGTTACTGTGTTAATACAGAGCAATTTTCAATATTAACTGGCGTTTTAACTGTTTTTAAATCACTCATTGCATTTTGTGTCTATAAACTTTGCAGATAATGTTCTGCCAAAACCATGCAGAAATACAGTGTACAAACTATAAAGGATTTGCATTTCCGATTTTGGTCAGTTACCAGGAAGTGTGGCCATATTAGTGATACTCACATGTAAAGAGCATGGATTGCACGGTTTATGTACTACTGAATACGTTGTTTTGCTAATTTATGTTGTCTAAACCATGGAAAAAATGTGTAGAAGCTGCTAAAGCATATAGAGAAGGAAAGAGCGCAATATTGTGACAAACTGAGTAAATAGGTGGTAAAGATACTAATTAAGATATTATCCTAATATTTCACCTGTCTGACCAGAAGCTGTAAAAACAAACTTGAATGTTGTCAGGATTCTTGCTCTGGAAATCCTGATTCAGTTTGACCAAACGCCTTTTGTTCCTCAGTCTGAGCCGGTGTTCTGACAATTTGTGCTACCCTGTCAGATTTTGCTACCTCCCATTAAAACAGATGGTAGCATAATTCGACAGCGAAAAACGCTACCTATCAGATTTTGCTTCCAGCATGATATTAATATTGTGTGAGGCTTTATTAACGTGTACACCTACCCCAACCCTAAACATAACATTACAGTATGAAAAACACAGTGTTGGTAGCACAATCTGACAGGTAGCATTATTTGTTAAAACACCGGAAAGAGAATTGATTAGTTCATCTCTCGAGTCTTCGGGTTTGAGTCGTTCGTTCATCACGTGACAGCCCCATAAGGTGAACGAACGACTCTAAAAACCCCAAGACTCAAAACAAGTGAACTAATTTCAGTACAGAACCTAATAGGATGTTGCGCATGCGCGACTGAACGAACCCGTCCCGAGTCACAAGATTCGAACGAATCGTTCAAGAACGACGCATCACTAGCAGTTACGCAAAAGAAGCATTGGCTGTTCATGATCATGTTCTGTCACAAGATGCATCTACGAGACTCCATCGTTCTTCTTTTCATTCTTCTCACTGGAGGTACAGAAAATATACAGCATGTTTAATAGATTTTGTGATGTAAATACAGACGTCACTGAATGTGTCTCTCTCTGTCTCTTTGTCATTTAAGGATTCTGTCTGGACTGTTATGATTGCGACGATAAATCATTAGATCTTTGTGAAGAAAAGACATGTAACAATGAAGAAAGCATGTGTGCAAGCATAACAATAGAAGAAGTCGAAGACGCAGGATTTTGTAAGTGCAGATTTGAATCTTATCAAGTTCATGTCATTATATCATGAGGAAAATCATGTATTGCTCATAATCAATAATATCTAATAAGTTTAAACAACAAGATATGAAACACCCTTGTACAGTAGTTTCATGATACCTGATCTTAATGTAAGGTTGGCTTTTATTTCACATCTCTAAAGTGTATAGGCACAAATAGGCCAGAGTGTTAAAAAGCAAACTGAAGGCGTTTAGCGTCTCCATCAGCAGCAGCAGCGAGCGCGCCTTCAACGCAGCGGGAAGAGATTCGCGTTCAAGTGCACGCAGTAGGCTAAAGCTTGCTGCAAAGCAAAAGTGATTACCATGAATGTGTTAAAGGGGAAAATAGTAAGGAGATTTCTAAGATTTATTAATAAACTAGTGTTTTGATTTCAGGAAAAAAATGCCGATCCGGACTCGCCATCTTCTCTTTGGACGCGCCTTTAAAAAGCATCATTACAGACAGGCCCGTAGCCAGCCTAGCAGAAGGGGGGCTTCTTTTTTTTCAAAAAGTGGACCTTTTCAGTTCCCACCCATTTTGTATTTAACTATGAGGTTCAAATACTTCATTCTGGTGACAACTCATGGACCAATTTGCGCTGTGTTATCATGTCTGCTGGTATCTTAATAAGCATGATTTTTGTATTGACCAAAAATATTTACTACAATGTTGTCAAACTGTTTACCAAGATATCGCCTTGTTCAGTAAATATACACCAATACCTAAAGCAATAAGTTAATTAAATGAGTGAAATTTTTCATGCAATAAATTAACAGATTATTTATACTGACACATATATAAATGGTTGGTGGACGTGTGTCCCTCTAGGGTGGTCTGGGGGCATATACCCCTGGTCAGAATATACTGTGTTCTTCCTTGACCCATGCTACACCCTTCCACTGAGTTTTCTGAGCCCCCCACTCTGGGCCCCTTTCAGCCTCTGAGCCCTATGCAGTCTTTCCTCCTTTTCAAAATACAAATATCAAAAAAGGAATTTCATGCAGCGTTTTTTAAAATCAAATTTAAAGCTTTTTGTTACTTTTTTTAAAGACCTGCAGAAATAGAATTATTAATATGGAATAAGCAAGATGTCTAAACTGATATCCTGATTTACAGCACAGATAATGTTCATTATTAAAAACAGTAACATCTGTAAAAATTGTAATAACCTTATTTTGATATGATGAAATTATTAAAAATAATTATTCACCTCAATACCATGGTATAAAAATGAACTACATGGCTTCTAGGTATTTGTATGAAGAACAGTGGACTTAGTATAAATGCACAAATGCTATTAATCACAAAATACTGTAATTATATTCCATTACTCCTTTAATATTTAGTACATGTCTACATAATAATATAACACAGTTCGATATGTACCATAATTCTGCCGCAAGACCATAGTGCAGTCAGTGTTACAGTAAAAATAATCCATTATATTAAATTATTCTGACTATGGTTGCGCACAGTGTTTCTCCTGTTTGTCAGCGCTGTTTCATCTGTTTAAATGTCATTGTGTTCTTCACCGATTTCAAGCGCTTCACTTTGGATCTCACAGCGCTTTTTAGTGCTCGCGAGTAAACGCGTCTGCTCTAGTAAACTTGCGCTCCGCTGCTGTTTGAACTGTGCTCTGTAGCGGATAACGCGCGCTTCAAACGACTGGCACATTTAATCCATAACGCGCTTTTTGTCTTTTCGTCCCCAAATTTAACCTTTTAACTGTCACCGTTCACTTCACCATATTACAAATACATCCTAATCTAATCATGACAAACAATACATCGTTGGAAAGGTCTAAGACTCCTAAATAGATATTTTACCATATTTTTGTATTACAAATTATGTAGGGAAAGTAATAGATTAATATGTCAAGAGTGCAACTTAAAAAATCTACATCATAACATGAGTTCTGACCTTCGTCACAAAAGACTTTCGTCATTCCCTTTCACACTTTAGAAATCGTAAGAAATTATGTATCAGTTCAAAACTTAAAATCTCAAAATTCATCCTTTGAAAGGCATTTTAAAATCAGACATTGCATTACCAAGGAAAATGTACATACAAAATCATATAACAAAATGTTTTCATTCATGAATTATAAAAATTTAAGACTGGACAGTGTATTTTTATGTCTGTGTTCAAAAATGGGACAGGCAGTTAAAGGGTTAAGACCTCTTGAAATTATAATTTAGACTTTTCTTATACTACTTAAGGTATTTAATACTTTTTTATGGCTTTAAAAGTTCGTTGTTATTTAAAAGAACACTTGTTGATTTAAAAAAAAAAAAAACTTTGGCTGGATGGGGTGGGTCGTTCTAACCACCCGAACCCCCCCCTGGCTACGGGCCTGAATTTAATGAAAGAGTTTTTGTTTTCGATTTGATTTATTTCGTTAAGTAATAATTTTGGGCTTTCTATAGGTATATTTATCATGTCTGTGCGGTTTGTATTCGCTGAGTGTCGGTTTATTTTTGTGAAGCGCTCCTGTTGAGAACAGAAAGCGCATAACGATTGTTTTGTAAAAGCACCGTTTGCAACGTTTTATTGATATTGTGAGTGCACACAAATAAAAGTAGACTCTTTACAGTTCCGAATGAAGCATTACTCTACCTTTATGAGCAAAAATGACGGAATAATCAAATTGTTTCCACTGAAAGAAATGTGATTAGTGATCGCGCTGGCGCCTCCGTGTCCTGTAAGCAGCTTTAGCTTCCACTCTCCTCACAAACCATTGGGTATGTGCCTAATAGCGCACATTTATGCAAGTTTAACATTGAAACTAACATTGCTTTCTACTTTAACTCTTTTAAACTTATATCTATAGATTTTATTTAAGGCAAGGATTATTAAGTGAGTTCGAGCTATTTCTTATGACGGTTTAAGCTTACATGTGACTTCATAAGACTATAATGAACATACAACAGAGAGGGAATTAAATTCGGCGCTTTCATTTCCAACATGTGCTCATTCATGGCTGTATATTATTTAATTCAGGCAAAGTTATGTTTATTGGGACAGGACTTGAATAAATTTACGTGACTGTAAGTTCGTCTCTATTTCTTAGAGCAAAGCTGCATAAACTAGTTACATATCAGGCATTTATGTATCACAACTAATATGAGCATTAATGGCTGTTATATTAAATAAAGTTGACTAATTACAGCAAAGCAAGAAAGTGGACTATGCTTTACCTTTGCACGCCCTTGTTGTCCGGTCTCCCCTCCGGCGCGCTACATGCAGCAATTCTCAAAACAACCCGATATTACAAAACCGATAACCGATTATGGTAAAATGCTTAAATATCGGGAAAAATATCGGTAAATCGATATATCGGTCGATCTCTAATTACAAACCAGAGATGTTCACTGATTCATATTTTTGTATTACTAGGTGTAGTAGTTACAGTGACCACTGAGAAAAGATGTGCCATGCTGGAAGAATGTAAACCTTGGTCCACCAAACGCACCCGGAGCAAATCAGTTTCTGTCCAGTGCTGTAACACCAACTTGTGCAATAAACCAGGTATCAGGTATCATCCTCTATTTGACCATGAACTAATCACCATCTAAGAGAAACAATATTCTACAGTGTGTGCTTGTTTTAGATGTTGTTGTGCATCACTAGACTGGTATACAATGATTTAGTTAAGTTACTGATCTACTGATCTACTATCTAATCTTCTTTTTCTTCTTCTTATTCTGAGCCAAATTTCAACACCTATCTCCTCCTAGAGCTTTCAAGCTACAACCACCAAACTCGGCCTATGCTTAGGCCGCATATGCTGGTAGGTATGTTTCCTTTCCTGGTTTATGCTGGTCCTTGACCAGCAACATGACCAGCATAAACCAGCTAAGGACCAGCTTAAACCAGCATCAAAACATACCTAACCAGCATATGCTGTTTTTTCACCAGGGCTTCTATGTATTATTTCTAATCCACTTGGGCTCATTCAAACTCATCTAATATTTCTAATATTTCTAATTTACTTAAATGATGTTAGCTATATGCTAATAATACTAACAACATAACATACTAATAGTAACATGCTAATGATGCTAGAATCATGCTAGTAACTTCCCTGATAGCACACGTCTGCATTTACATCTGCAAGACATTTTTTACATAGTTTCCTTATCTGCAATACGTCTATTAGATGTCTTTAAGATGATTAGGGATGTCCCGATCAGGTTTTTTTGCCCTCGAGTCCGAGTCCGAGTCATTTGATTTTGAGTATCTACCGATACCGAAACCCGATCCGATACTTCTATAATACATAAAGAAAGAATAAAGAAGAGCGAAGAAACAGATCCAGGATGTTCATTATTTTTTATTTAATTCACCTTATTTTAACATTGAACAAACAGAGCACTTCTGTGAGGTGGCTTGAACAATCAAGTAATAAATAACATAAATTCTTCACTTTTGGACTTAAGTGCAACAGTAAATATAAAAAAAGTCTAATATAAAAACAAATAGCAAATAGTCATGATGAAAACAGTCTCTAAATAGGCGAGAGTAAATAAGATTTCATATTTCCCACATCGATATGTACAATATGTTTCAAGAAATATAGACTTTATTTTTTGCTTCCTTTAAATCAAGATGCTTTTTGGAACTAAATCTCTAAACTACTTTTTCAAATCTACTATAGCTGAAGAAATGTTTGATTACAAGTTAAAACTGATCAAATAAAAATCAAAGATTGTTTCTTTCTCAGATTATTATAGTTATGAGAATCGGAGGAGGTGTTTCACTTGTGACAAGGAGGACTGCTCATACGAAGTGTTTTGTCAGGAGAATGAAGACTACTGCTTTACTGCATACAGTAAGAGTTTACTAATGGAATATTTTGCCTAGTCGACATTTTTCCTTGTCAGTGCGCCTCTGTGTTATTACCATTATACTCAGAATATTTAGTACAATGAATTCACTGATGACAAAGCCAGCTTAGACTGTTTTTGCCATGTCACCTCTTCTTGTTTCCTTTCTTTTTTTACTAGAAAATCACTCTCAATATCAACCACAGACTGTGAAAGGATGTGCCTCTACAAATTTCTGTTATAATAAAACAGAAGGGTTAGACTTTGTTGGAAACGTCACATGTTGTTGGGGGAACCTGTGTAACGGTGCTCAGAGTGTCACTCAGATCTTCCTGTTCCTCTGCTGTTCTCTGCTCTCCTTCATCCTGCTTCACTGAATCCAGCATCTCTTCACATTCTACAGCTCTGATCCCTGTGTCAGATGCATTTTAATAAATTATATTTAACATAACATATTGTTTATATTTAATAAATTGTATATAACATTAACTTTAATATTTAAGACAGAAATCTTGTTGATATGTTCTTGACTTGTTTGTATCATCGTATCTATACCAGACGTTTTTTTCACAACCGTATGTTTGGAATTTGCTGTTTCGTACAAGTGTGCTGTAAATGTCAGTTCATGTTTTTTAGCCTGATAGACGGATTGCATGAGCAGAAGCAGTTTGCATTTGTTTAGGATGCTGAACCCATGTGTAGACTGTCTGCATGCAAATCCCAAATTATTTTTGCTGATTTGTCATGCCTTTTCCACATTTATGAATGCAACGTTGACTCAGCAAAAAACAGCTAATTCCATGAATAACCTTTATCTTTGACATTTATAGTAAATGTGCAAATTCAAACTAATTTCCTGTTAACTGTTAACACATTTGACAATAAATATATTTATTTTATCTTTTTTTTCTTCATTTTTTTTTTACTTTATTTAACCAGCAGGAAATGAGATGTCCTCTGTATCCAACAGGGGGCAGCAGATGATCGTGCATTTTGACTTCAAGACTTTAAAATAAAAGGACCTCCCATTGAGCATTTGCTCTTGTTGGAGGAAAATATACTAAAGGAATTTGAGCATGATTAGTACCATAACAATAGTCTCATCCTCTTTAGTTCGAGTTTTCTGAAGTCATACAGAAGATTTGTTTGAGGAATAGACCATAAACACAGTCCAACTTAATCATGAAGTCAATTTCTGTGTTTTCATACTAAACCGTTAATTCAGAAATCTTAAAATTTGAGGGGAAGACATATGAGCTACATTTATAATCCATCCCCCCTTTTTTATTTATTTATTTATTTGTTCAAAAAGTGGACCTTTTTCAGTTTTGTATTTAAAAACTTAATTTTGGTGACTTCTCATGCACCAGTTTGTGCCGGATTAGCATGTCATGGTTTTTGATGCACCAAAAATATTTACTACAATGTTGTCAAACTGCTTGTCAAGATCATGTATCACCTTCTTCAGTAAAAATACACAAATACCTAAAGCAACTGAGAGGAATAAAGTGCTGTGAGTGACTTATTAATGCAACAAATGCACAGATCCTTTATACTGACACACATCCAATTTATGTACTATGTACTGTGAATGTACTGTGTTCTTTTTTGATCCATGCTACACCCCTACACTGAGTTTTCTGGGCCCCATAGTCTTCCATAGTAGCATACATAATGATAACCAGTTAAAACACACACATGGGCCTATAACACCTCTATGCCATGGTATATAAAATTACTACATGGTTTAGGTATTTGTATGAAGAACAAATGCACAATGGATTAATCACAAAATACTGTAATTATATTCCATTACTCCTTTAATACGTCTACATTAATAATACAATACAATTCGATATATCCCACATTTTTGCCGCAATACCATGATGTAGTTAGTGTTAGTAGTTAGTAAAATAAATCCATGGTGTTTCCCCTGTTTGTTAGCGCTGTTTCATCTGTTTAAAAACAGAAACATTGTGTTCTTCACCGAATTCAAGCGCTTCATTCTGGATCTTACAGCACCTGTTTAGTGCTTGCAAGTAAACGGGTTATTAGGGGTACATTGGGAATTTGACAATGTGAAGAAAAAAGTTTTCCTTTTTCCCCAAAACCCAACTGTGACCTTACATAAAACCTTTAAACCAAAGCCAAACACCTTGTAAGCCAAACTTAGGGTTACCTGGTTTTGGGATTTTTTTAAAAAAAAAGCAGATGTTACATATATTTCGCTCAACTATGTTATCGACAAGATACATATTTCTTAATAGCTTGGAAAAATACCTAGAATCAGTAACCTGATTGACCTGATTTTGTATCCACTCACCACAATAAAAAAAGTTAATCATTAATACTTTTTGAAAAAAAATATATTTAGAGGCATAATCTCTATTTTCACAAAAATTAAGCATATAGCATTAGTTCTGGCAGGTGAATGAGTCGAACTCGCATCAGCTGACTCTCAGCTGACCACATCTATCTATAGGAATACAACACCTATCATGGCATTCCTATATGAGCTCTATTCAGTATTATTCAGCAGCTTTTTCTCTTTCTCAGGAGCAAAACACCCTTCTCCATCCCCAGCTCCTCCTTTTGCAACAGTCAGGACTTTGCTTCTGATATTCCTCATAGAAGTAGTTAAAGGAGAAATCCACTTCCAAGTGGAGATTCACGTATAATGTACTCACCCCCTTGTCATCCAAGATGTTCATGTCTTTCTTTCTTCAGTCGTAAAGAAATTATGTTTTTTGAGAAAAACATTTTAGCATTTTTCTCTATATATTGAACTGATATGGTGCCCTGATTTTGAACTTCCAAAATGCAGTTTAAATGCGGCTTCAAACGATCCCAAGCGCTGTTGTAAACGATCCCGGCCGAGGAAGAAGGGTCTTATCTAGCGAAACGATAGGTTATTTTCATAAAAATAATACATTTTCTATACTTTTTAATGTCAAACGCTCATCTTGTCTCGCTCTGCTTGAACTGTTTTTTGTTCATGACAGTTAGGGTATGTTGAAAAACTCCCATCTCATGTTCTCCTTCAACTTCGAAATCATCCTATATTGCTGTTTTACCTTTTTTGTTAAGGGTGTTTGATCTTCTTTGCATGTTCACTTTGCAAAGACTGTGTCGGTACTTCTGCAGCGATGTTGGATGATTTTGAAATGATTTTTAAAGTTGAGGGAGAAAATACGATTGGAGTTTTTTGATGTGCCCTAACTGTCTTGAACCAGAATACACAGAGTTCAAGCAGAACAAGACAAGAGGAGCGTTTGAGATTAAAAAGTATTTAAATTGTTTTTTAAAAAAATGAAAATAACCAGTCGTTTCACTAGATAAGACCTTTCTTCCTTTTATGTAATGCTTTTATATACATTTATGCATTTGCAGACACTTTTATCCAAGGAACACAGACTGACATTTTTGCAGCATTGTGAGGGAACAACAAGAGTCCATTTTTACTGACCTCAGAGTCCGTTTCCTTTTCCACGTTCATTCTATGGAAAACATTCTGCTGAAAAATCAGCCAGGCCCACCAAGCTGTCTTCCACTGGCGAAGTGTGCTGGTTTGATGTTTTAGAGAATTTTTGGTTGAGCATCAGTGTCTTGTTTTTGATGTGGCAAATGGTGTGCAAAACCCTCCCATTCAAAGCACATAAAAGGCCAATGATACATTGTCTGTTCATTCTTGTTCCGTATCAAGATGCATCTGCAAGCCTCTGTTGTTCTTCTTCTGATTCTTCTCACTGGAGGTACAGTAAATAGACAGATTATTGAATATATTTTGTGATGTAAATATGGATGTCACTAAATGTCTCTCTTCATCTTTTTGCCATTTAAGGATTCTCTCTGAACTGTAATAACTGTCGAAAAGGAGAAACTTGTAAAAAATCAACATGTTCTAATCAACAATCCAAGTGTGCAAGTTCAAAAATAGTAGAATACAGTGGTAAGAGTATATTGAAGTGCATATATTCTGTTATAAATGTTATAATATTCTGTCAGGTGTTTGTTGACCTCATATTTGATATGCCATAAATGCCACTAACTTCCCTATAGTTTTTTTTGTCTTTATCTTTTTTCAAATGTCATTTTTGTTTTTTTCTAATCAGGTTTAACCTGGTTTCCTGAAGTATTTTATAGAATGTAGGTAGTTGATGCATAAGACTGAAGGTTTTTTTTTCTAACAGGAAGATTTTATAACAAAAACAAGAGTTTGAAATGTGTCTTAAGCATGTACTGTAACTGGTCAGCATTTATTTTTCTTTTCTTTAGTAAATATAATGGTGTTATGCTGATGTAGATTTTCTAAGCACATTGCTTAAAACTTTTCGATGTGCTTCACATTTAAATTGTTTCATTTGTGATAACGCGTGCTTATTGAGGAATGTGTAAAAGAATGGCTGCTAACCAACAGAGGTTGAACCAGTAAAATATGAATAATTTATATTGTAGTATTATATTTAGATTTACATTGTAGTTAATATACTTAAAGCATGTTTATTTATTTATTTATTTTTTTGTATAGGCTAATAACCCATATTCCAGTTCAGCAATAAGCTGTCCTATGCCTCATATATCGATGGTTTAATTAAACTTGTAAGGTCCTAAAAGCAAATATTATACAAATGTCTCCTCTGGACATCACTTTCAGCCACTACTGTATTTTATCAATTATGAGGTCATAAAAGGTTATTTAGAATAATTGTAAAATTATATATGAATGTTATTTTAAAAATTTGAACAAGTTATGTCAAACCTGTCAACCCAAATTAATCTTTCTTTTTAATTATAATATTGTAATGTATTATTATTATTATTTATTTAATTTATTATTATTTTATTTAATTTTTTTTTTTTACGGTAGGACAATATAGAAAACTGACAGAGCAAAGGATTGGAAACTCAACTCGCCTGAAGCCCAACCAAGCTATGTGTGAATTAGGTATAGTACTACTTCATTTTTATTCACATCTTCGTGTTTATTCACATCTCACAACAGTGAAAAAAAAATCCCGTTTTATACCGTTATGATGACATTACAGAAGTATAAGTGTAATGATTTATATATATTGTAAAGCTGCTGATTCATTAATCCCTCTTTTTTATTTAGTTGGCACAAAGGTGGGATTCAACTCTACAAGCTGTGCTATGGCACATGAATGTGAAAACTGGTCTATCAGCACAGGCTGCTGGAGAAAAGAATATTCTGCCCTGTGCTGCGATACGAACAATTGCAATAATCGAGTTGCCCCAGGTATTGTCCCTTACTTTTATACTGATTTAGTGATTATATCCATTTGATGTGACCAAATGAGTGCCATATCCAAGTGAGTGGCCAGGGTCCAAAGTATATGATTTTGATAATGATGCTAAACATAATTTGTGTAAAACAAACAAACAAAAATGTATTATTTATACGTTTAAAAAAAGAATTCAAGATTTTTGGAATTGGCAGTTTTGTGTGTTTTGCAGTGCGCTTTTATAGAAATATAAAGTCTGAGTGTGATGTTATATTTTACTTAAAACAGACAAATAAAGATAATTTTTATTTATTTGTTTGTTTTTTGCAGATTTTAATACATATTCTCATAGGTCCAATGGAAAGAGATGTTACACCTGTGATTCCAAGGACTGTTTGAAAATAATGAATTGTTGGGGGAATGAAGACTACTGCTTTTCTTCAAATAGTAAGAATTAAGCAGATTTTAGTTTTTAGATAGATTCTTGTATTGTTTCAATCATAAAAAATAAGTCTTATTTGTAATTCTCTGAATACAGTGTAATATATATGCTTATATTACTAATACATATCACATATGTCTTTCTTTTTAACAGAAACTCTTTCACATCAGTCAGTGGCTAAGAAAGGATGTGCATCTAAATCTGCCTGTGAACGGGAGCTTGAGCGCATTGCTGGACCTTATGGGAACGTCACATGTTGTGAGGGGAACCTGTGTAACGGTGCTCAGAGCGTCACTCAGAGCTTCCTGTTCCTCTGCTGTTCTGTGCTGTCCTTCATCCTGCTGCACTAAATCCAGCATCTCTGCAGCTCTGATCCCCGCATCAGCTGCGTTTTAATAAACTACTGTGCATCATAAATAAAGTGTGTATTGTCTGAAATTATTTGATTAAAGTCATGATGTACGAACCTCAAAAATAGCTTCATTTAAGCATGGGAATACACTAAATGTGCAAGTATTCTGAAAAACTTGTGAAGTTTGTAAAAACTCAAGTGCTGTGAACATTTTAGATGCTAAGAAATACTATAATTCAAGTGCAGGTTGTTTTTCTGACTATTTTGTGATAACTGAAGACTAATAGAAGTAATAGAAGTAATAGAAGAAGACTATTTCATAAAACAGAAGCAGAGATGACAGACTTTTGGACCCAATAACACGCAAAAATAAAGGTCCTTCATTGGCATTGTGGTTTTTTTTAGAACCTTTAATATCCGTAAATCTTTTAAGATTCTTAATAGAGGAATAAAGCTTCTTTAGATTATCAAAATATTTTTCACACTATGAAAAAATTGTTCTTTTGAGAACGCACCATAGGTTATTTGAGGAACCCAGAATGTTTTTTCTATGGCTGCAAAAATCTCTTTTGGATCCTTTATTTGTAACAGTGTGTATTCAAATAGTAAAAAAATACATGTACAACAAAATATTGCATAATTATAAGGTCAACAATCGAACATCAGTTTCAAACGTCTTCCAGAAGCTATGTATTGCTAACGTTTCTCGTGTTATTGCATCCTCAAGAAGAATCACTTGTCCTCATTTGTAGGTGTATCTGATATTTAAAAGTTTAATTAAGTGTACATTCATGTGTACATTCAAGACATTTAGCATACACTATTAGCCAGAGAAATGTAGGCTACAAACATAAAACCCACATAACCGTTGACATATGTCTCACGGCAGGAAATCCAGACCACAAATATATGCACATTTTCCTTTTAATACGCAGGTTTTTGTTTTTCAGTGGTTGGGACTTTCCATTGACCACGGGTTTTTCAGTGTTGGGCATGAAATTAAAACCTCACTCGGTTAGTTCTCAAAAGTTTTAAAACCCTACCCATCTCTTTAGATATAAGTTATGGCTGTTGAAGAATTTTTTTTTTAAATTGTTTAACATTTGTACTTGTACTTCTTGTCGTTTTTCTATAATATAACATTTAGTTTTTAACAAGAAACACATTTGCTATTAAAAACTAATATGATTCTGTATTTATAGTGTCTCGTGCCACCAGAGGGCAATTTGCAAATAAGACTTTTACTTTTTTTTTTTTTTTTTTGCAAATACTAAAATAAACCAGAATAACAATTTAATACAACACTGGATGGCAGTATAAATAATGAAATAATACAGGAAAACAATAAAGGTATATATATATATATACAAAAAACAAAAAACAAAAAATAATAATAATATATATAATTAATATAATTAGTATAATATTTTGCCAATAAATACATTTCCTATATATTCCTTAAATTAGAAAACAATAAATGTGTGATATTCACATAATTTTTAAATCTCCATTAAAAAGGGGTTACTATTAAACTCACTCATAAATGCAACCCTGGACCACAAGGCCAGTCATAAGTAACATGGGTATAATTGTAGCAAAATTATGGGTCAAAATGATAGATTTTTCTTTTAAGGCCAAAAATCATTAGGATATTAAGTAAAGATCATGTTCCAAGAAGATATTTTATAATTTTTCTACCTTTAATATATCAAGACATAACTTTGATTAGTAATATGCATTGCTAAGAACTTCTTTTGGACAACTTTAAAGGCGATTTTCTCAATATTTTGATTTTTTTTTTTTTTTTTATTCTCCTATCCTAACAACCATACATTTCAGAATCGTATTAATTTATTCTACTAAATGCAATTATTTTTATTATTATTATCATTATTATTATTATTATTAAAATCAAATTCAACATTCGATATTATTCACAGTATTTCAAATGTCATTTTTGACTTACTGTTTGGGAGGAATACAAATTGTAAATCCATTCACTTGCTTTGCTTACAGACACCCACAATTGACTTGACAGCCAATAGGAGTGAAGCAGAGGCGGGCTAATCCAACCTATCCGTCCAATCATCTTGCACACCTCAGTAACGCATCGCCACGAAACCTTTTTAATATTCACAAAATAATCCCTCACCATTAGAAAGCTACCAGGCAATAGCAGAAGAAATAATTAATATTTATACGACTCCCCGTAGGATTCAACACTACCTAATAAATATTCATAAGCTAAGCCTTCGGGAACTTCGAGAACCGCCCAACTTTGCGCGTGCTCGTATGGTGATGTCACGGATTTTAAAATGGCGGTTCCAACGTCTGCTTTGAAATTACATTCATAATCTACCGCTCACGGTTCAAAAATAATAAAACGGACATCATGTTTTGAGGGAAATATCGTTTACGGATAAAACAAAACACAATTATTTTGATCCAGAATGGATTCCGTGGTCGGAGAGGATCAAACGCTGCCGTTTGACATCAATCTGAGGTGAAGCGCTTTATTTTTTAATTTCTGTCAGAGTCTGTCAGGTAGCGTTAGCATGTTAGCCTGAGGGGAGAAAACATGTAAAATAAAGGCGAAAATAGTTCCAAATGTTTCTAATATGTTACTCAGCATTAGAATTTAAAATGTTTTTAACAGATAAAGTTATAGACATGAGCTAACGTTAGAATTACAGCACATTAAACTATTCTACGAAGTCCTAAGAAAATTGTTTTAGGTTTGTATAACTTCATTTAACATATATTACACGATTTATGTGGCGAATGTGATGCTTTCATTCCAGAAATTATGCATTTTATGCTTTTATTATTCACTTTGATCTGTCTGTCAGTTATGTGTGTTTTTGACAGCTGCCAAGATGAATTTCTGAATATCTGTTAGTTGGTTTGATTCAGTTTCAATTCATAAATGAATATTTGTCCAATATGTGCATATTTAAGAATGTTTTGCATTGATGTTTTGTTTATGTTGACTCTAAAAATCTGAATCTAGCTTTTGTGGTATTATTATAATGTTGATCATTTGTGTGAAGTTGAAGTTTGAATCTCAGCCTTCGTGTTAAAAACAAAACACACATGATCCTCTTAGTTAAAAATAGCCGAGACTCGATCTCTAAAGCATCTGGGCACACGAGGCTGTTTTTGACTTTGTTTACTACTTTCAGGAGTCATATAAATGTTTGATTTGTGAATTTGTGCATTATGCACAAGGTTCATTAAATGATTTTGTTGTCAACATTTTGTATGCATTAAATGCAGTGTATTAAATATACCTGTCTGGGTTAAACTGGATGTGTATTTGCATTGAACAAAGGTGCATGCATTAAATTAAGTGCAGACCAGATCAAATTTAACCAGACTTGAAGATTTAGTTGAATTATTTAGTTTAATAGAGCAATTCATTAATTGCACAAAAAGCATTTAACACATTGCATTCAGTTTCAGTTTCTAAAGTGGCATTTAGTTGTGTTGTTGAGCAATGCTGACAGACAGAGAGAGAGTCTCTAGCTGCTGTATGTGTTGATCATGCGCTGTCATAGCAGAAAACACATTACTTCCTTCCTGGAAACGGCACATAGCGGAATAGCGCTCCTGTTTATTTATTATCTGATGCACTGATCTCTGTATTTTAACTTTCTGTGGCATGAAGGACTGATGTAGGTAGGTTGTAACTCTGTTACACCTGTGCTGCTTGTGTATAGAGTTAGTGCTGTAGAGGAGCAGCTGTGTATTTGTAGTAGATCACTGCTTTGTTTCAGATCTCAGAGTTTGTCAAGTTCAGCAGGTCTGTAATGGGTAGGAGTTAAAGGATGGTCAAGTTAGAGATCGTCTGTGCAGTTCTGACAGTTGTCATTGTCATTGCAGTGTCACCTTTATGAAGCAGGTGGTGAGCCTGTGGGGAAACACAAGACGAAAGCTGATAGCAGTCAGCCGCTTGATTCTCTGACATCTGAGATGAGCTTTTAACCAATTTAAATACATTTCTGAGAGTAACTCGTATGTGAACCCATGAAACGGTTATATAATAGTTTGTGTGTGTCTTCCTGTGGCTAGCACAATGCTAACGGTGCAGGAAAACGTGAGAAGAGGAAGTTGTTTGGCTGTGATGTGTCAAAGGCGTTGTATCCGTTTGGCTCCATCCATTCTGCTCAGAATACTGTAGATTAAAATAAACAGATGAACAATGGTGTTGAGAGACACTGTTTACATTGTTGTTGTGCGAAGTTGCACCTGTTATTGTCCTTAACATGAATGTGGTTTCATAAATGCTGTATTTATATTATGGGAGTTGTTGTGAGTTGTTGTGTTTTTGTAAACACACATAGGATGTAGTGGTCATTTGAGAGTTTTGTTGGGCTTTTTTAGTGCCTGATGCTCATATGGACATATGGCTGATTTGAGAGGAAATAACTAGAGATTTAAACTAGAGATCAACCAGTACTTAGTAACAAATTCTTCAGTATCAGGTCTAAAAGTTAAAATTTAAAGTTGCGATTATTATTATTAAAATAGTTGCAGTAAGTCAGTCTAATGAGTAATGCACTATTATTGTTTAAAAATGCATATATTAAAGATAAGTTATTAAAAATAGTTTGTGTATATGGGTCAAGATTATTAAAGTTAACACTTAAGACTACTACCATAAAAAATATTTAAAAATTAATGTTAACTGAAGAAATATAAAATTATAATAATAATATGAAATAAAATAATATATTTAAAAAAAAAAAACTATTTATTTCAGCTAGTTGATTAGACAAAATTTGCCATTTCCGTTTAGTTTAACTTGATGTAATAAAGTAACTAAAATTTAAATAAAATTAATAAAAAATATGTAGACATAAAAATTACAAAACACAATGAAATTATTAAAACTAAGTAACAGTTAAATGTAAATTGAAAATATAAAATAAAAATAATATATATTAAAAAAAAGCTAATTTGAATAATAGTAATAACTATCTTGTTTATTTTAAAATAACACTGAAACTCAGTATCAGTATCTGTTTTAAACATGATAATACTTTTTTGTTTTTGTTTTTAAATAAAAAAGGTAACTGATAATTTGCAGCTAGTAGCTAGGTCAGCTAGGAAACATTTCTGATTTTTATTTAGTTTAATTTGATAAATGTAAACAAATACAATTAATAAAAAACTATATAAACAACTAAAACTAATAAAACTAAAATTAGAATGAATATTAAATAAAACCTAATTCAAAATATGGATAAAAGTGAGTTTTCCACTCTTATTAGCAACTAAAATAATAAACATTCAGTTTGTGATTTGTGGAATATATAACTTGATATAATAAAATAACTAAAACTGAAATAAAAATGTATTTAAAAATATGAATATACATAAAACAATGACAAAAACACAACAACATTACTAAAACTGAGTTAAATTAAAATTTTGAAATGTAAATGCAAGTAAAAGTATCTTTATTAATTTAAAATAAAAATGAAACTCATAACAATCATGTCGGTCAGTTTCTATTTTAAACATGATACAACATTTTTGTTTTCTTCTTGAAATAAAAAACGTTTTTAAAAAAATTTTATAGGTAGTTTAGCTAGGACACATCTGCTTTATATTTAGTTTAACTTGATACATTTAATAAAATAAAACTAATAAAATATATTTTAGATATATTTAAATATGATATGATTGAACTTAATAACAAACCAGATGTATGAATTAGAATTAATGAAATAATGATTTAAAGGTAATATTTTACACAAAGTATGTTAAATGTGTGAAAATGAATCGTATACATCATTCATTAGACAAGACTGTTTTTAGATTTTGGAAATGACATATTAATCAGCAAATGCCAATAATCTTTAATATAGGCTTATAAATTGGTCTGGTTGAGATATTGGATGTCTAATAAGAAATTAAATGCATTAGATGCTTAGACTTTCTGTTTGACAGCTGCTCGTTCTTATGTAAGTCCAGAGTGCTGAGTGTCCCAACGGGCTTGCCGTAGGTCTGGGTGACTGTCAGAAGAGCAAAGGGGATTGAACTTGTTAGGAAGCCAAGAGTTACAGCAAAAACACAACATAAACATGCTGTAATCTGTACATTCACATTAGTTTCTGACAGCCTGCTTACATCATGCTCTCGCTTGTAGCCAGCACTGCTCTTTAAAACGGTTATGAAAGCACACACACGCATTATTTGTGCTCCTGCCTTGAGGTTGGGTTATAAAAAGTGTCCACAGACGTATGCTTTGTCCATCCTCACAATGTTTGTGTGTGTTTCCATGAGTAGAGTAGAATAGACGCTGTAGTGTTAAGTGTAACCGCTGGATATTTGCACCTGCTTCATGGATGAACGCTGACAGTTTTGCGGTCGCAGTGTATTTGTCTTGCTGTTTTGCTTTTTTTAAATGTATTTAAACTTCTGTTTGGCTCTTTGTGTTGTGTGTGTTTATGTTGCAGTATTTCTAGGCTGCCAGAGTCTCTGAACAGTGGCAACTTCAGCATGGACGACATGACAGGTACAGACAGCCTCATGTCTTTTAATGTAATCCTTTGAGCTGAGAATTGCTAACTACTTCATGATGCTACGCCACGATGCATGACAAGATCAGATCGTATTCATTCACTCTAAAGCATTGATACTGAAAAATATGCATTTGACACAGTTTTACACACAATACACCGGATTCTGAGTATGTAGATCTGTGTGCACATTAGGACTATTTGTTGAGTTTTAGAGAGTGTTTATGCAAAAGAACAAGATGAAGAGACATTTATTTTGTTTTTCCCTCTAGCCTTTTACCTTAAAATCTGTAATAAAGCCACACAGTCTGACACTCTTGTTGTTTTTCTCTCTGAAGTCTGTCCTTACGTGCTGAACCACATGGTTTTAAACAGATTTTCATCAAAGCCTCAAAGGGTCAAATAAAAATAAGTGAGACAATGATCATTTCTGGAGTGAACAGAAGCGGGTTTGTTGTTCATTTGTTCGTCTGTTGTCTTGTCGTCCACAGCGCCTCTGTTTCCAGGGCAGAGGATGTCTCCAGCCAAAGCTCTGACCATGAAAGATTATGAAAATGTAAGTACAACTGTATCAAAATGTTTGCTTTTGTATGTTTTCTTATTAAGAGAGAAAGTCTTGGTGAATTTTGTACCTAGACAGCCCTTTTAGCCAGCTGTGCATGATGCCTAAATCCTGTCTTGGTAGGCAGATCACTAGGTTTTGATAGCCTGACGGCACCCATTCACTGCAGAGTACCCATTGGTGAGCGACAGATGCTAAATTGCTCCAAATCTGTTCATATTTTGAGTACTTTGTTTTAATGGATCAAATTGCAGCTATTTTGGATTCCTGGCAATCATGATTTTCTGGTATGGAGTATCTGCCTGTCCATTTAAGGAAAAGTGTTTATTTCTTTGTGCTAAGATAAAGATCTGTGTGCATTCCTGCGGCTGAGTGTGTGTGAATGAGAGAAAGTGTGTTTGTGTGCTACTGAAACACAGAGATCTTTCAAAGAAAGGTACAGCTGCCCATCACTGTGGTGTTTGTGGTCATTCCAGACTTTCTCGTTCCATTTCTATATCTTTCTATCCCTTCCCCCTCTTTCTGCCCCAGATGTTGAAGTGAAAAACGCTCAGAGTACAAAGACGCACAGTTCACTGCCCTGCCAGCATCTCTCTCGTACGCACACACTCATGCCAACCCTCATTACTGACCCACACACAGCCTGTTATAGTCGCTCTGTTTCTCTTTTTGCTCTCGTCTCCTCCCTCCCCGTCTTTCTTTCAGTTATTTGGAGAACAGCTTTGCTCATGTTTATTCATGAGTGAGTCTGAATATTGTGATAAGGAAGAACTGAATATTCAGAAACATTTCAGAATAAATCCATGTTCTGCCAAAATGAAGAACGTTTTCTCCAGTTCGTGAATGAATCGTTCAGTATGGTTTTGTGAGCTGGATCATTTATAAGATTTGACTCAAAAGAATCATGAATCTGAACTTTCATGAATGTCACAGGAAAACTATTTTATAACAATATAAAATCCAACGTGTTCCTTAAAATATTCTATTATATGTAAATAAAGAAAATTTATGTGCTTCCCCTGCAGCAAATCACAGCTCTGAAGAAGGAAAACTTCAACCTGAAGCTCAGGATTTATTTTCTGGAAGAACGTGTGCAGCAGAAATGTGACGACTCAACCGAGGACATTTACAAAACGGTGACTAACACACACAGTCACATACAGACATACAGTGCACACATATGTGACCCTGGACCACAAAACCAGTCTTAAGTAGCACGGATATATTTGTAGCAGTAACAAAAAATACATAGTATGGGTCATAAAGTAAAGATCATGTTCCATAAAGATATTTAGTAAATTTCCTACTGTAAATTTATCAAAACTTAATTTTTGATTAGTAATATGCATTGCTGAGAACTTCATTTGGACAACTTTAGAGGTGATTTTCTCAAGATTTTAATTTTTTTAATTTAATTTAATTAATTAATTTATTTATTTTTTGCACCCTCAGATTCCTGATATTCAAACAGTTGTATCTCGGCTAGATATTGTCTCATCCTATCAAACAATACATCAATGGAAAGTTTATTCAGCTTTCAGATATATAAATCTCAAAGAATTGACCATTATGACTGGTTTTGTGGTCCAGGGTCACATATGTGCACACATATGACATAGTTCATCCCTGCATATTAAAGCAAGCAGTTGTTTTGTGCTCTTTTATCTCAGTTTTTTGATTAAGTAACTTTTATGTCTCTGTTTGTAGAATATTGAGCTGAAAGTGGAGGTGGAGTCGATGAAACGAGATCTGGCTGAGAAACAGGAACTGCTTGTGTCCGCATCGTAAGTCCTGCCTACTTGATTACTTCCTGTTTTTACTAATTATTGGTACAACGTGATTGAGCATCAAGGGATAAATCCTGTTTCTTCCTTGTTGATCTTGATGCTTGTTTGTCGTAACAAGTGCTACATTTTACCTCTTGATTTTTGTTTTTTCTGTTTCTATGTGACCATTTTAAACTGTAGCTCCGCCCATAGTCACATTTGATTTGTCCAAAATTAAATTCCGTATAGCCATTAAACATTAAATTGTTCTGATTGGCTGTGATTTCATTACCAAGTGGCACTTTTCGCATTAAGTGGGACAGGAAAAAAAACTGTCACAGTTATAAAAAAATATCTTTTACTGATATGGCTTATAATACCAAAATGTTATGTTTTTGTTGACAGTAATGTGCTGTAAAACTAAAAAACCCAAATTCTCAAGCATTTTGGAAAATGTATAAGCTACAAATTTAATTCATTTTTTTCAGTGGTGCAAGTAACACTGAGTAATGAGTAATAACACCTAGTCATTTGTGCTTTCAGATTAAATATTTAGAATTGAGCACATGTAGAAGGTGTTGGATGTAAGAAACAGATCAAAATGATGTGTGTTTGTGTGTGTAGGAAAGCGTTAGAGAGTCTAGCCAGTCGAGGTGTTGATGATGGCAGAGAGAGGATGCAGAGAGAAATGGACTCGCTCAGAGAAGCTTTCAGCGTTCGCATTCAAGAACTTGAGGAGGTAAAACAAACCCCACAATGTTTGTAACAAATGATTGGATATGCGTCCTCTATGTTTAGTCATTGCTTTCGCTTTCTCTTCAGTCTCTGCAAGCTGCCCAAGAAGAACTTGAAAGCATGGCTACCATTGCTGAGCAGGAGAAGCTGAAGAATCTTGGATTGGAGAAAAGGCTGCAAGCTGCCAACCAAACAGGACCCTCAGCTGATTCTGGCTCCACCCCCGAAAGAGTCAGAGAGCTCCAGCAGGCCCTTCAAGAAAAGGAGAGGTGATTAAAGGAGACCTATAATGCCCCTTTTTACAATATGTAATATAAGTCTCAGGTGTCCCGAGAACGTATCTGTGAAGTTTCGGCTCAAAATGCCCCACAGGTCTGTTATTATATCATTTTAAGAATGCCCTTTTTTGTGTGAAAGCACAAACAGATGACATTTCACTGTTTTTGTGCTGATCTCTTTAAATATAAATGAGCTGCTGCTTCCCACCCCCTTTCTATAAATAGGGCTGTACCTTTACAGCTGGTATCTTAGATACTCTTGATTATCATGTCTATCGCGATGAAATCATTGTTTTAAACCATATTACATATCACTTCTCAAATACGGTTTTCTAACTGCACACATCCAAAACACACACAGACAGAAGGCGGCTGTCACACGGCACGTGAGTACTAAACTAAATTCTCTTTCATGTCTTATTGCGGTAATACTATAATAAGATCCCCTCACTATGTCACCGTGAAGTGAAATCTGAGCGGCTCGTTTTTTCACAAGCTTACGGAGAATGGCTTACCAAAACAAAGTTACTGAGTTGTTCTTTTTCACATTTTCTGGGTTGGTAGATGCACCAGGGACCTGAATATAGCACTTAAACAAGATTTTCATGACCTCAATTTACATTAAAAAAACGTATTAACATCTTATGGTTTCTACAGTGTTATTGAGCAGCTGCGGGTGTCACTCAAGAATCAGGAGGCTGTTGGAGAGCTTCGGAAGAATGACCCAAACCAGCCAATGGCAGAGCAAATGGCACAGCTAAACTCTCTTATTGGCCAAAAAGACAGTCAGTTACAGGTTGGTCTCTTAATCTTCTTTACGCAGCAGAGTTATATCTACTCTGTGCCGGCTCAAAATTACTAATGTAGCATAAAAGCCAGACTAAGTTATACCTGCTCTGGTTCGAGTATAAGAGTATACAATTGAAACTGCTGTGTAAATGCATTTATGGCATCTCATTACATAGTTTGTATAAAGACACATGTATTGCCTTTGCAGTATAAATTTGGCATTCATTTTGTAAAGCACAGCTGCTTTCATACAGGTTTGCGCTATCTGTAACACACATGCACAAACACTGAGTAATGATTTGTTTATGTTACAGGCTCTTAGGGAAGAACTAGGCCGTGGGAGAGAAAATGCAGAAAGAGACAAAGAGGTAAGCAGACAGCTGTTCACATTGTGTTAACACAATATTCCTCTCCGTGAGCACTTGTATAGAATAAAATTTGCTCGCAAGCAAGCCAGCATGATGATATCGGCCTGTGTGATTCATTGGGCGGCTGTTTCCTACAAGACAAATTATTGTAGAGGGAGAAAGTGGCTTGAAGCAATTGATTCATCCATGCCAATAGCATTCAGATTTAAATCTGTTCATTTAACAGCTTGGTCTCTGATGCAACGTAAATGAAATGATTGCTAAATATCCTATCTTGTAATTAAAAATGACAGTAAAGCTCAAAGAGTGTGAGAGCCCAGTCGAAGGGTAATGTGTTAAGCTGGATTAGTAGGTTGACAGCAGACTGTGACTGTTGCAAATGGAAATCGAACATTAAAAACAAAATATCTCAGGGTCCTGTGCTCAGTTTGGAAAAGTGTGTGCAATTGAATATAGATCATAAGTGTTTTTTATCCAGTTTAGTCATTGCTGGGTGATTGTTATGTGTTGTGACCAATTTTAAAAGAGTCCACTCTAAAATCTCTAATATTCTGGTCTATAGATATGGCTCAGATCCCTCATTCAGTACTAATCTGAGATTTTCAGGTGAACGCTGTAAATCTGATTGGTGAAAAGATGTGCAGTTTAGATGCTATTCATGTCTGTAGCACAAACATTGTGGCACTAGTTATGCATCAAAGACTAATACTTGGTGTTTGGGGGTTGTTTTGGATTATCAGAAACATACTGTTTCATGCATATGTTTAATACTAGCATGTAACATCCTCAAGCCACAGCAGGAGCATCAGTGGCCCAAATAAAACTCTTCACATCGGACGCCCGCTGAGCTGAGTGGATTACTTTTTGCATGTGTGTGTGTGTTAGCAGACGTTGTGCACATCACCCAAAGGATTTCCTGTGTGTGTTTGTGGATTAAAGGGTTTAAATCTGCGTGTGAGCAGAGCATAGTCAGTTCAGATTCAGTGCACAGCAAGACGGACAGAAAGACACCGAGGCAGATGGACAGCAAGATAGCATGCGTACAGATCGGAAAATTGTAGCGTCGGTCTGATGAACATGCGTGACCCATGCCGGGTCTGTGGTGTGTGCGTGCAAGGTGGTCAGTGTCGCTGGTTGTTCAGCGCATGTGGCCGTCTGAGGTTAGCGGTCGTCCTCTCACACGTGTTGGGCGTGGAATTGCAACGAGACGGCCGCAGCGAGTTTCTCTGTGGGAAATGTGTGTTTTTACTCGAGCGTGTTGTGCAATGCGATGTCGCCATTGGACAGCTGCAGGAAACGCATGCTGCTCAGCTACAGCGGATGCAGAATGAGAGAGATGGATTGAAAGCTCAAATCATAAACAAATACAGACAACATAACCCGACAAAAATTGGTGGAAGCGTACCTATTAAACAGGAAATTCAGATTGGAGCAAGCTTAAATACTCCAAAACAGCTGCAAAGCATTCGGCGACCTCAACTGGTTCAACCAAAACAGCACCAAACACGGATTTCCAGTATCCAGCACACCCTAGGAAGAAGTCCGACGGTTCTGTCTGTGAATTCAGGTGGTGATGGCCAACAAGAGAAGATAAAAGGTCGATTGAGGAGGTGTGTGAGCCTTGAGCCGCTTAGTAAAACGGGAACAGATCGCTCACGTTTGAAATTAAATTCTTCACATCAAAGTTCAAAAACCACTGGTGGGCCGGTAACCCGTCCTCGCTCTCTTAGTCGAGACTATTTGGATGTCGTAAATAAGAAGAGCGCTTTGATTTCAAGGTCAACTTCCCTCCAATCAGTGGCTCTGGAGCAGCACGACCACGCCTTCAACACTGCAACACCCCTCAGACAGACACGCCCACTGAGAAGCTCCACCCCCTCAATTGTAGAAACAACCTCGCTGGTGTTTGACATACTGCAGCTTTTGAAGAGTGTGCAAGGAGTGCGTCCAATCCCACGATGCAACAGTAGCAAGATTCCAGTATTAAAAAATCCATCTTATATACATGGAAACACCCACAGTGGTGTGTCTTCGAAATCAAAGCTAGAGAGAAGTCTGAGAGAAATGGAGGAGGATTTTAATGATGAATACACACCTCTAAAACAGGAGGTACACTGCTGATTCACTTGGTGTGAGATTTTAATGGCCCTTTGCATTCTTAAGTTATATCTGGAGCATTAGGGCAATGCTTAAGTGTTTTTTTTTTTGGTTTTTTTTGGAAGTGAATTAAAATGCTTTTGTTTGTTGCAGGTGTTTGTTGAAAGGCAGAATGAACTGAGCAGATTGGAGCAGAAAACCAGACAGCTGACTGAAGAACTGAGCGCAGCCAAAAACAGCAACCAGACGCTCAAACACACACTAGAAGAAACAGAGAGAGAAAAGAAGGTAAATGAATTATTCTGCACAAACAGAGCCGCTCTGCATATAAGCTGCGTATAAAACTACAAGCTAGTTATTGTAGTAAACTAAAACTGTAAAAATATTTTAGTTACTTGAAATTATATAACGTCTAACTGAAACAAAATATTAAAAAAAATCTTCTTCTTTTTCAGCTATTTGCCAGTGCAACATTTTCTTATTTTTAAAATTACTTAAAGTAAAACAGAAATAAATGAATAAGAACAAAACAAAAGAGACAAAAACATTAAACAGAATTACAAAAACTTTAACTAAAATTAAAATGAAAAAAAAGAAGAAAATATTTAAAGAGACTAATTTAAAAAAAAAGTTTTTTCAAAAAAATAGTATTAGTATGATCTGTAAACTAAAAGTTGTCATTAAATTAACAGCAAAGGATGTGTATTAAAGACCTCTGTGTGTATTAGGCTCTTTCTGATGAGCTGCAGGCGAGAGAGATCGAACTGGCTACGGAGAAGAAGAACTCTCTGAAACGAGACAAAACCATCCAGGGCCTTGGTCTGGTTCTCAAAGAGAAGGAGAAAGAGGTGTGACCCGGTCAAACATTAAAATTAATTTCTTTCTTTATTTTTTACTTTTTCCTGCGTTATTGGAATTATATAGATTTTTTTGAACAGGTGGTAATACGAACATAAATCTGAAGCAAATACTTTACAGCTGACTTTTTTTTTTTATTATTTATTTTTTTAAATTGAAATCTTTATTTTGTGAATATGGCATTTACTTGAATTTGATATCATAGTGTATTTGAAAACAATCTCGCATGATTTCATTCAGACCTGTGAACTACTGTAACTATTTTGCTTGTGACAAAAACTTAAAAAATGTGATTTTTACCTAAGGTTTTTTATGCTTTCTTTCTCTCTCTTCAGATTGAGGATCTATCTGGTGACCTTGATGAGAAGGATCAGGCTCTGGCTAAGGCTCGAGAGGCCCTTCATAAAGCCAAACTACAGAAATATCATGTATGTGTGATTGTAATGACCCTGGAGCTATTGTCATGCTACTTGGTTGCTCCTCATCTTTCATATAGTTGGTGGTTAAATAATTTGTGTAATGTGTGCATTATGTTCTTTCATCTGTTTCAGGGAGCTGAAGACCAGCAGTCTTTGCTCCTGGAGCAGCAGGCTGAATTGTCACGGCTCCAGGCAGAGGCTCACTCCTCGCTGCTGGAAGCCCAGAGGCTGCAGCGTGTGCTCGGCAGCAGAGATTCAGAACTGTCCCTTCTTCAGCAGGCCAAACTAGAACTGGAACAAGAGCTGGAGCAACTACAGCAACAGAAGAAGAAGGGAGAC
This sequence comes from Labeo rohita, assembly GCF_022985175.1. Lineage (NCBI taxonomy): Eukaryota > Metazoa > Chordata > Actinopteri > Cypriniformes > Cyprinidae > Labeo > Labeo rohita. The sequence goes on from NC_066889.1 coordinate 27,946,769, forward strand.
AAGACTATAAATGTGAGTAGCGCAGACACACATTGCAATTTTAAAAAGCAGTATTTAACTGAATATTTATTTCGAATGGCTTGGTTCAAATCAGGGTTTGTACAAGGTACTTGAAGTACTTGAATTTGACTTTTTAAAATGTAAGGCCTGGAAAACCCTTGAAAATAGCAATGTATCTGAGGTACGTGAAAAGTGCTTTAATTATTGAAAGAAGATTTATCTGTAAAGTTAATGTTTTTTTTATACATCTTTAATATCCTTTCACGTAAAATTCACGCAATTCAAAAAACAAAATACGCTTGTTTCAGTTAATAAAAATAGTAAAAAACAAAAAAATCAAGTTAGCCAGTAGTAGTACCGACAATGTCTTGTCGACATGGCTGAAGACTCGAAACGAGGAACAGATTAACTGAATCAATTGAGTGAGTCATTTACGCTGGAACCGCTCCAGTTGATTCAAACTTGTGACTTCGATCATTCATTTCAAGCGATTCAATAGCAAAAACCAGATCAATCATTGTTGAATTTCGACATTGCTTGTAACAGTTTGCATTTAGTGATGGGTCAAACTTAGTTTTTAGAAACTCCAAATCAGTTAAAACATTGCGGTGCAAAATGATTCACTAGTTTAGAGTGCTCCAGTTGGATCGCATAACGCGTTGACTCAGATCGGGATTTCAGATCGTGCTTCGCAAATCATTTGATTTAGATTAGGACTTCGGAGCGGGTTCATGAATCATTTGATTTAGATCGGAACTTTGGAGAGGGTTCATGAATCATTTGATTCAGATCGGAACTTCGGAGCGCCATCACAAGTCATTTGATTCAGATCAAGACTTCGGTGCAGGTTCATGAATCATTTGATTCAGTTCGGGACTTCAGAGCACTTATCGCAAATCATTTGTTTGATAAGTGAGATCCTGGAATTTCATTTTACAGTATTTGTACGAACGCTGATAAATTAAAATGCTCAGATGAACAATTTCAATCATTTTTAATAATAATAATTCATTTTAATATTTTTTTACTTTCGTTTGTTCACTGCAGGATCTTCAGAACCAGCTGAAGAAGCTAAATGGCGCTCTTGCGGACAGAGAGAATGCTCTAGAACAGCAGCGTCTGGAACAGCAAGAACAAAACCGTGCTGCTGAACAAAAACTACAGAACACCATTGAACGACTCACAGCCAGTCTGAATCATAAAGACCAGCAGCTGCAGGTACGCACACATACACACAGAACTTACACTCAACACCTTTCTGTGCTCGATTACTCATTCCTGTTTTTTTAGGACTATATGAACATGGTTAAAGATCTGGAGAAGAACAGAACCCAAGAGGAAGGTGATCCTATAGTCGCTAAACTGAGAGCACGACTGAAGGAGAAAGAGAAAGCACTTGAGGTTTGTGACTCTTCTTTTGTTTTCTTAAAGGTACAGTACCAGAAACAGCCTGCTTAATTCAAATAATAATTCTAGGTGGATGGAGTTATGTTAATGATTTGTTTTTCTGTTTTATGTGGTTTGTGAGCAGAAAGCCTTGGATGAGAAGTTTGCAGCTGTGGAGGAAAAGGAAAATGAGATCCATTTGCTTCAGCTGAGCTTGAGAGAGAAAGAAAGAGATGTGGAGCGTCTCAACAACCTGCTTTTACACAACGAGGAGACTATTAATGTAAGAGTGTTTGTTTGTGTGATTTAATTTCTATACATTTAAGTGCTAATGTAGAAGCAGGTGCTAATGGTTTCTCTCTGTGTGTAGAGTTTTGATGCTCTCATAAAGGAAAGAGATCTCGAGCTGCAGCAGCTGTTGAACTCGCTGAAAAATCTTCAGAGATCTAAAGAAGAGACTGAGCAGAACCTTCAGAGGGCACTGAGAGAGAAAGATGCCATTATACAGCACTTACAGCAAGCACTGGACAACAAAACGAGAGACATGGAGGTAAATGCACACTCTAGGTTTTGGTGCAGGTGTGAGTCAGAATTTGGTTGGTGTGAAAGTGTTTTTTCCTCGCTTTGCAGGAGATGGCCAATAAGGTTCTGAACCAATCAGAGTCTCAAGGTCGTGACCTCGCAGAGCAGATGAGTCAGAGGTTAAAGGTCACAGAGGCAATGCTGTCAGAGGCGGTGAAGGACAGAGAGAGGCTAGTGACCGAGAACCAAACTGCAGTAGAAAACCTGCTGGCCACCATCAGCAGCAAAGACCAGCTTCTGAAGGTACCATTATAGTTTTGTCATTTTTTTTTTTTTTTTTTTTTTTTTTTTTTTTGTATTACACTTTTTTTAATTTCATATTTAATTGAATTAAGTACATTTTTAATTTTTTCCCACTTTCATTTTAGTTTTAACATTTTAGTAATTTAGTTTAGCCGTTTAGCATTTGTTTTTTTTTAATGCATCTGCTTTTATTAATTTTTCCATTTTAGTTATTTTAATAAATCAAGTTCTGATTTGTTAAAAAAAAATATATTAAAAAATATAAATAAATAATATAAATAATAGTTAATAATAGTTTTATTTTTAACTTTAACTTTAATTTTTTATTTGTATTTTTTAAATAATGGTTTTGATGCTGTGAAAGCCTGTTTCCGCGACTGAATAAGAATAAAAAAATTTAATTGTGGCTTTTTGTTTTACGATTTTGACTTTTTTTCTTGCAATTGTGACTTTACATATTACAATTCTAACTTTTTTCTCAGAATTGCTAAATATAAAATCACAACTCACAATTTATATCTCGAAATTGTGACTTAACACGCAATTAAGTCACAGTTAAGTCAGAACTGCGAGATATAAACTTGCATTTGTGAGGAAAAAATGGGCAATTCTGACTTTGTGTCTTGCAATTTAGTTTATATAATGCAACTGAGAAAAAAGTCAAAATTGCGAGTTTATGTCTTGCAGTTGTGACTTTATAACATGCAATTACAAAAAAAAGTTTGGATTATGCAATTCAGAGGGGAAAAAAGTTAGAATTGTGAGATAAAAAGTCACAATAACTTCAATACGTTTTTTTTATTCAGTGGCAGAAACGGGCTGCCATATGATGCACTTTTACACTAATGCTTGATATGTGTTTGTAGGAGAGTGTGGAGCGGCACCTTCAAGCTCTGAATGATCGTACAGCAGAATTGCAGGACCTTCGTAAGCAGTTGGCAGACACACAGCTGCAGCTCAGAAACGCACAGAGACTGAATGCCACAGCCACACAGGACGGTCACCTAGAGACTGCTGAACTCCGTGCAATGTTGGCGGAGAAAGATGCCCTCATCAATGTGAGACTTTGACCTGTAATCTTTTGATCACAAGACTGTTTTCACTTGATTTTACACTTGGAATTGCTCTAGTGTGTGAAAACCTTCATAAGACCGTCATGCTGTGGCAAGTAAATGCCAAATGATGTGGTTCTGTTGGGTTTATAGAAGCTGCTAGGCCGTGGACAGGAGAAAGATCGCATCCTGTTGGAAATGAAGACAAGTGAAGCTCTTCCTCCTCAGGTGCTGGAGCTTAGACAAACTATTGAGGTGCTGCAGGAGAAACTTGAGGAGAGAGAAGGTGAGAGTGTGTTTGTCCTATAAGAATATAACAGTTTTGCATTAATGATGCACATATGGGCAGATAACTGTGATATTTCTTTAAAAACACCAGTATTGTGAGCTATATACCATGCATCACTAACTTAAATTATATGTAAACCTATTTGTGTGTGTAGCTGAGCTGAGCAGGCGAAACAGTGAGGAAACTCTGGATATAACTACAATCAGTAAGAAATCAGCTGTGGTTTTGAAGAAAGAGCTCGCACATAAAACAGAAGCTCTAAACGCCGCTCTGAAGAGAGAGAACCAGCTAAAGGTCTTTGATTTGAGATCCTATAGTTTTATAGATTTATATGTTTCAGTATGTGAAGTTTTTAGAGTAACTGTATGTGTTTGTGACAGATTTCTCTAGCAGAGCTTCAGTCCATGGTCTCAGAACTGGAGACACAATTAGAGGGACAGACAGCAAATACTGAGTCCCTAACATCAACTCTCAACACTAAAGAAGAAATCATTACCGTGAGTATAAATCACGTACACTACGATTCAAAATTTTAGTTTGTTTAAAAGTAATTAATGCTTTTATTCAGAAAAAAATGCATTAAATTGATGAAAAGTATTAAACACATCAAGCATGATCTCTAAGGTTAGGTTACAGTATATGCTTCGGTCTGATTTTGTGGTTCTTTGCAGGAGCTGCACCAGCGTTTGTCTCAAAGAGGAGACAGTCGACTTCCTCTGACCCTGGATCAGGCATCCCAGTCGGGCGAGAGTGAAAGCAGCATTTCGTCCCTCCCTCAGAGAGAACGAACCATCATTGGAGGAGATCGTCAACAGCAGGTACATGTGAACACATGCATGCGTTCCTTAAAGGGATAGTTCACCCAAAAATGAAAAATCTGTCATTAATTACTCACTCTCATGTCGTTCCAAACCCGTAAGACCTTTGTTCACCTTCTGAACACATTAAGATATTTTTGATGAAATCTGAGAGCTCTCTGACCCTTCATAGACGGCAGAGGTCCTACCACTGTTGTTTCATCATCGAATTTCATCTCAAATATCTTATTTTGTGTTCTGAAGATGAACCATTTTTGGATGAACTATCCGTTTTAAGCTGATACATGTTAGCATCCCTAATGTTAATTATCTTCTCCTTTTGTAGGATGTTGCATCTCTGTCTGATTTGCTGATTGAGCAGAGGGAGTTAAACAGAGCTCTTAGAGCTGAGCAACATCTCTACTCCGACCTCATCAGAGCCGTCAAAGAGCGTGACAGGTGCATGATCCCTAAATGGTCGCATCTGTTGTAATGTGATTCTAAACACTGTATTTTAATGACGTTTCATGTGTTTCAGTGTTGAGAGGCTGCAGGCGCTGCAGTTGGAGCTCACAGCTGTGTCTCTTCTCAGACAGCAGCTGGAAAGTGGAGTCCAGATGAACACCGAGCTGAGAGATCAGCTAGAGAAAGAGATCCAAAGAGCCAAACAGAGAGAAGGTGCAGTACAGATAGAGAGTGCAGAAAAGCAATCAGATGTCATGCTACAATCTCACAAAACACCAGAGTCAGGATCAGTTTGTTCAACCAGCAATGATACAGGGCTAAAGTCTGTTTAAGGTCAGAGCTAATGGGTTAATATTTTGCCCATCAGGTTGTTGACTTTCTGGGTGACTCATTAATAATATCAGCCGTATATCTGGTGTAAAGCAGGACAACAATAACAGCACATCCAGCATCCATTTTCATCATTCTCATCATTCATCCCTACATAACCATACTTTTTTATTTATACGAAAGCTTGCATTTTTCTTTATTCTGTCTTGCATGTACATTTGTTCTGTTTTCTTTTGTGTTGTGAAATTTTCTGGCATTCTTGTCCATCTTATTCACCTCTTTTTTTCTGTCTGTTTTCTGCTCTGTTCATTCATAATAAAGTGTTTTAAATGTCTGTGTGGCTCATCAGCACTAAAACACTAATACATTCACCTCATACTTCCCTGCCTTATGCACAAATGTGTCCCTGGACCACAAAGCCAGTCTTAAGTAGCACTGATATATTTGTAGCGATAGCCAACAATACATTGTATGGGTCAAAATTATTGATTTTTTTTTAATGTCAAAAATCATTGGGATATTAAGTAAAGATCATGTTCCATGAAGATATTTTGTCAATTTCCTACTGTAAATGGAAATAAAATTAATTTTTGGTTAGTAATATGCATTTCTAAGAACTTCATTTGGATAATTTAAAGGCGATTATCTTTTTTTTAAATTTAAAAAAAAATTTGTAAATAGTTGTATCTTGGACAAATATTGTCCTATCCTAACAAACCATACATCAATGGAAAGCTTATGTATAAGTCTCAATTTAAAAAATTGACCCTTAAGACTGGTTTTGTGGTCCAGGGTCACATAAATGCCTTCACTTATTCAGTCTGTTTTTCTGTGTATACTAATGAAAACCTTTCCAATCGATTAACTTTAATTTACCTTAATGTACATTAACCTCACAACATCCTCATATAGTCACAGTTTTTTTTTTAAGTTCAGTGTTTGCAAATGAATGCAGAAGAGATGGATCAGACAGTTTCCAATTGCACTGAATGCTAAAAATGAAGTGCATTCTGTCTGTGTTCTGCACCGTTTACCCATAATCCTCTTGTGTCCATCTGCTTTGTGGGATTTTGGCCAACCATCACAAGATTTAACATTATACAGTATTGTACAGTGTTATTTTGGAGTTTTATCTGTCTGTCTATCTATCTGTCTATCTATCTATCTGGCTATATCTATGTCTATCTGTCTATCTATCTATATCTATATCTATGTATATATACAATACCAAATACATACCATAATACATACCATGTTTAATATATATAAAACAATACCAAAACAATACCTATTCTTGTTTTAGGACTTTGAACTTTTTTTTGATCCACTTCAATTATTGATTACTGTACATACACACGAACAGTACAGAGAGAGAGTAATATTTTGAATATTTTTAAATTTTGAATTCTATTTTTATATTTTTAGGTGTAGTATTTAAACTTGTTTCTGTTTCTGATTTTATCAGATATTTAATAAAATAAAATAAATGAAGTTATTTCAGTTTTATTTCAATTACTGAAAGCAATTTTTATTAGTCTTATGCTGGAGTGGATCAGGAAAAAAATATTTGTTCATTTAATTCTTTTATTCCCATTTCATAATTTTGAATTTTGAGTTTTGGTTCTATATGCCAATCATCTTTCTATGCACACTCTCAAAACACAACAAATGCACCTGATTAACTTTTTTATTAATATTCCTTTTAACTTCCTACCCATGCCTTGCTGTGGCTGTTGCGTTCACCATTCACAGAGTAGTCTGCATGCTTTGAAATCTTAATTAAAACTTACAGTGAATATTTGGATAAAATAAATATACTATTCTATGGCACAAATTAAGTTTGTCATATCCTGATTATGCACCCACCCCCTTTTTCTTATATTTTCTTGCGTTTTTTAAGCTATTCTTTAAAGACCAAAAAATTAAATATGCAGAGAACAAATTAAAATTGTAGATGCATACTGAACTTGTCTACGGTGCAACTAACTGCATGTGTGTATATATTTGTGTGCAGGTTCGAACCCTTCAGAGTTAGAGAGCATGCGTGATGCACTGGAGGAAGCCCAACGCTGGAATGCCTCTCTGCAAGCCAGACTGGGACAGATCCAGAACCGAGGAGGAGGGGTTGGACAAGCCAACGATTCTGGTACATATACATATATGTATCATTTGGCCAAATATATTTATTAAATCATTTTAGTTTATTTAATCTAATTAATCTGACGATTTTAGTGGACACGCTGAGTTTCATTGGCGATCAGACGTCCTATATGAGTATATGTGTTGGCGACGGTCCAGAGGAGGAGCTCCAGCACTTGACCATTGAACAGCTCAGAATTAAGGTGAGTGCCTAATCATAAAGTGCTATGTAATTTTTATCAAATAAAATGGAAAATGTTACATCATCTTCTCATTTTCAGGTTTTAGAGCTTCAGGCAGTCAATGCTGAACTGCAGAAGAAGCTGCTTCTGATGGAGAAAGACATTGTGGGTAAAGATCCAGTAGACTCTGAGAAAGAACCAGACCTAATTAACCTCTCAACTCCAATTAAGGTATTAAGGATCACAGTGTATTCACAAATAGTCTTAGAAATGCCATTGGTTTACTTCTTATGCAATGTTTTTTGAAATACATTTGTGTTCATATTATGAAACGGGGCCCAACTTCTTACCTTCTTTTAACCTCTTGACCTTTAACCTCAGTCCTTCTGATTTGTGCTTCCGTGTTTTGTTTATGATTGCCCTCTTCTCTGTAGTTGTTTTTCTAATTTACTAACATTAGTTAGCAGTAGATTGGACCTTCTCTAGAAGTTTGTTTCTATAACATGTTTGTCTGCTGAATGAGTGTTTATGTATATGTTTCTGCAGTTATTTTCTTTCCTCCCTCTAGTTTTCTCTCTCTGTCTCTCTCTTCCGTCCCTGCTAACCCCTGTTATCTCCTCTCTGTCTTTCTGACTTATTTTCTTACCCATGATCACCTGCAGCCGCCCCCATCCTACCGTTACTGTGCTTTCTTTATATTCTGTTCCATTATGGCATTTTGTGTTGTTAAGTCATGTGTCACCAAACATGCCATTACTGTAGCAAACACCGATACAGCAAAAACCGACCTCTGAAGATGATGTGACGCTAAAACCTCTGAACACAAAGGTAAGAGACAGCTTATTCTAATGGATCAGTCATTTTATAATACTATACTGTAATCTTCAAACAAGCTTTGTTTTTGTATTTACTGTTGTCCCATGTGTTGTTGATTTCTAAGGAGAGATGTGATGAGGGAGATCGTTCGTCAGAGGATGTTGGTGAAAGTAATCAACAATCAAAGAATCAAACAGAGCAAAGTGCAGTGCACCAACCCTCCAGATTCCTTAGGGATGATTCAGAAAAAGCAGAACTCCGATCACTTCTCTCAGATTGTGGAGCGGAGTCGGTCTCTCAACTTCGGTATGTTTTGAATAACTAGGTACTCGCATTGTAGCTTTAGTTCTTTGTCAGCTCAAACTTTTAACTGCTGCAATCTGTAGGGAGCAAGTGGCCAAACTCCGCTTGGAAGCGTCTGAGCTCCGTGGACTTTTGAAGGAGGAAAACGCCACCGAGTCCAAAGAAAGTGCGGAGAGTTCTGGAGAAAGTGACAGCCATGGAGACTTGCACCAAACTGTGAAGGTGCTCCGCTCAGAAGCCAGAAATCACCGAAAGATCATTCGACTGCTCAAAGAGCAGCTGCAGACAAACTCTGTCTCAGATGCCGGAAGTCAAATTGATCCAAAGATGATGGCTGGCTTGGCCAGCAACATGGAACAACTGCAGACTCATTATGAAGATCTGCACACAAACACACTGGAGAAAGAAAGCAAACCAAGAGAAAGGAAGGAAATGGAGGAGAGATATGAGAGAAGAAGGCAGGGTCAAAGCACCAAACCCAGCAAGAATCAGAAGCAGCACATGGCCAGACATGCAGTGAGTATCAGTCACATATGCTAACCAGAATAAGGTGGAAAGTCTAGCATAATGGTTGTGGGTTTTGATGAGTAATTGATGTTTTCATTGATGTATGGTTTGTTAGGATATGACAATATTTGATCGAGATACAACTAGTTCTTAGGAATGCATATTACTAATCAATAATTAAGTTTTGCTATATTTATGGTAGGAAATTTGCAAAATGTCTTCATGGAACGTGATCTTTACTTAATATTCTAATTATTTTTGGCATAAAATAATGTATACAATGTATTTTTGGCTATTGCTAAAAATATACAGATGCTACCTAAGACACAAGTGTTTTGTGATCCAGGGTCACAATTATGCCTGAAACTTCAACTTTTGGGGCAACTTGGAGTTCTGGACTCAAAAGTTGTTCATTCCATGCAGGAATTAAACAAGCAACCATCCGATTACCAAACCTATTATCTCAGGGTTGCACAGTTCTGTTCCTGGGGATCTACCTTACTGCAAAGTTCAGGTCTAACCCTGATTAAACATACCTGAACCGGCTAAGTAGGATCTTACAGACAAGTATTTTGGGAGCAGGGTCGGAACTGATCTTTTCAGGTTAGGTGGATTTCCAGGAACAGGATTGGGCAACCTGCTTGTTTCTATATGGCTGGGTTGACAATACAGATTTCTCAATTTTTATCTTCATTTTGACACCAAATGAATCTGTATTGAATCAAATTAAGCTTGTGAATTGAAATATCCACCCCTTCTTCCCACTTCTTCTTGCCTTCCAAACCTGTCTTCCTTGCTTTGTCTTTTAAAAGTATCTTATTGATACGATAATCCTATTGTCCTTTGTTTTAGGCATATGTAAAATCTCGGCTACCGGTACCTGTGAGGCCCAGTAGGAGTTCTGGGCAGAGTTCAGAAGATCTGAGCGAGCATTATTCAGGCTACATTCACCCCAAAAACAAAGACTACCTGACTGGGGCAGAAGAGTCTGATTACAGCACAGACAGCAAGATGTCTTCGAGATCAGCTCAGCACGAACACCTCGAATTAGACCATGTTAAAGATGCTAGGTTAAGTCCAAACTCTGGAACAAAACAAGACACTAATATCCAGAATGTGGAATCTGAGCTCATGGCGCAATTGGAATTGCTGAATCAAGAATGCCAAGAGAAGGAGGAGCTGATCTCCAGCCTGAGGCAGCAAGTCCAGGAATGGGATGAGCTACAGGCAGAGCTACAAGCAGAGCTACAGGAGAAGGACAAGCTCAACCGAGAGTACATGGAAGCCCTGCAAGCGGCAGAGACTACCATTGCATACCTCACTGCGTGCAGCTTGGACTCGGAATGTGGAATTGGTCAGACAGGAGAGCTAACATTGCAGCAACGCTGCGCAGATCTTCAGAAGGCTGTTGAGGAGAAAGACCGACTCAACGCTCAGCTCTTAGACTGCTTGAACTGTGCAGAATCCGCCATTGCTGCGCTCCAAAATTTAGACACTACAAGCAGCCAAACGGACTTCTGGCAGGAAGAGCCAAAGGCACTTTGCAAGAGGCTTGAAGACTTGGTTGGACAAATCAGAATTTCCCAGCAAAGCGATGACAGGTCTAAAGAATCTCAAAGCCCAGAGGTTGGTCCAAAGCTTGGACCTGATTCTGACCTACAGCGACAGGTTGATTCACTACAGGAATCGCTGTTGCAGCAGTGCAAGATGAACGCAGAGCTGCAGGAGAAGCTCTGGACTTCAGAAGCTGCTGTTAAAAAGTTGAGTGGAGCTATCAGCGCCAAGCACAACAGTGCTCCCACAGGTCTGGATGGGAATTACACTCCTGGACCAGAGGGAAAGGTCCTGTCATTGCAACAGAAACAGCTGATGGATTGTCTATCTGAGTGCATTAGAGCTGCTGAAGGTGCAGTCAAGTCTCTCACAGATGTTTGCTCCAAACCAAACCAGCCTCATGTGGATATCTCGTCCAGTCCAGAGTTAAAGAAATGGCTGGAGAGGCTGCAGCGTGCAATGCTGGAGAGACAGTCTCTTGAGGACTCGGCCTATACTGGGAGACACCAACAAAAGACAAGCACGCCCATTCAAAACCATGAGAATGAGCAACAGAATGTTCAGGAGCCTGTGTCCTCACACCAGAATCTTCATAAGAACCTCTTGAAGCTTCTTCAGATTTGTATGGAGCGTGCTCAGAAATTGAGCAAACTTGAGGAAGCTGTTAGTGGGCGTGGCCTAAGTGGAGGTGCTGGAGATGCACCTGGAAATGAAATTCTGGAGAGGAACGCCCAGATCGAAAGTTTGCAGAAGGCCTTAAAGGAAAAGCAAAGGGCGTGTCAGAAATTGGAGGAGAAACTGGCAATCGCTCAGACGGTCATCCCTGTACATGGCTCAGATAAGGAGAAACAGTCTGATCAGCGCAAAGGTGAGAAAAACACACATGCAATACACTCAGTTCAGACTAACCACTGCTCAAACTGGCTAAAAAGTATTTTGTGTATGGCGTATGTGATTGTACATTATTTTACCTAAGTACTTATATTATTTTATTTTCAAATAGTTGTATCTCGGACAAGTCCTAACAAACCATACATCAATGGAAGAATTATTTATTCAGCTTTTAGATGATGTATGATGTAGTTTTGTGGTCCAGGGTCACATATAGAATCAGCTACATAGTGGCATGAGGATCTGGAACCACATGCTTAACCCTGTAAAGCCTGATATATGAAATAATGAAATATGCTGAGCATCATTTTTGATGCATTAGGCTTTTTTAACTCGTATAGTGTTATATAGTGAGAATATGGAGCTCATACTTGATGGAAAAAAAAAAAACACCTCAGTTTTAGACAAAGACCCAAACCGAGCAAAACTGTGCAATTTGATCATTTGATGTGAGACACATGGCCAAAAAGATGAATACCTTTATCTCTCTATCTCCCAATAATATGTCTTACTAAGGTGTTTACTTAGTACTTAGTTATACTTAGTTTTATGAACAAAGCTCTGTAGTTTTAAAACATATAATGAGAGATGAACAAATAAATGGATCATATCTGATAGAGGGTTTGCACTTATGTCATGGTTTGGTCAGTTACCTAAATACGCGGCCATATTGGGAGATACTCAGATGTAAACAACAGCATGGATTGCGCAATAAATGTACTACTGAATATGTTGTTCTGCTAATTCATGCTGTCTAAACCATGGAAAAAACGTGTGGAAGCTGATAAATCATATAGAGAAGGACATAGCAAGCAGGAAAGGGCGCAGTATTTTGACAAACTAAAGTTAATAGGTGGTAAAGATGCATATGAGCAGTATTAGCCTAATAGATATTAAGATATTAGCCTAATATTTCACCTACCTGACCAGAAATTATAAGAACAGACACAAATGTTGTCAAGGTTTTTGCCCTGGAAATCCTGGTTCAGTTTGGCCAACCACAAACGCCTCTTGTTCCTCAGTTTCTTTTGCACTCTTCTCCTTGATTTGTTACTTTTGGCAGGCTATAGTACTCCAAATGTTTTTCCTGGTCCGACCGTTTAGTATAGCCCTAAACATGACAATAACTGACCATTTTCAGCAGCAATAATCAGCAAAAAATGTGAGTTGTGTTCGGTTCAGTGGCATTGTTTACATTCAGTGCCGCCACTATGCCCAGTTAATGACCCTCTATACTGACATTTGAACATGATTTTTTTCTAAAAAACGATGTTCGATAATTGAGTTAACATAAGTTGCTTCAGTCCAGTTAGTTGCTATCATAAATTATAATATATACGATATAAAATTTATTCTTGTTTACTTTATAATAATCAGTAAAGATTCACAGCAAAAAGACACTTGAACTGCAGAAGGTGGATGCTTTTGCAATTATGCTAAAAGGCCTTTTACTTGCGCATAAAGTATAAACGATTAATTAGATGGCATAAGATGCCGTAGATTAAGTAGTTAAAGTTTTTTCAGCAAATGTTAGTAGTTTAGAGCCCTTAGAAAGTTGCATATCAAATATGAAACAGTAGGCTTGTTAGGATGTGTATTACAGGAAAATGGCTCATCAGTTTGACCGTTTTCCCGTTTAGGTTTTATTGTGATACTAGGACAGTCTGTTGCTTGTTATTATTATTATTTTTTTTTTTTTTTATTGACCGGGGTTGCCATTCTCAACCCTGCCTGTGTGCTTTAGCGCCCCCTGGTGAACGTGATGATAAAGGGGTACAGGTGGAGGCGCAGGACCTCGGGTACGAAACGAGTGGAAGGAGTGAAACTGAAGTGGAGGGCAGTAGCACAGGTAGACAGGGAAAAAACATTTTATTTTTAATAAGACTGCATGTGAGGGTTCCTGCATGGAAAGGGAATTTCAGACTCTCCTATCTACACTGACGATCCATGCTTTGCAAACTGTTACTGACTGCATGCTCAATAAACAGTGGTGATACATTTTAGAGATGGTGTTGTAACACTTTGGTTATTTCAAAGGGATAGTTCACCTTTAAAGCTCACTTTGTTTTAACATGGTTTGCATCACTTCCTCTGCATGACCAAACCATCACTGATTGAATCATGTAACTAATGTGCATCCACTGCGTGTAACCTCCTTCCACCATTGCTGTAATTAACACCTTTTTGTCTTTGTATGTGTGTTTTTTATGTCCTCTGTGCATTTAATGTTATTTTCAGATGTGGACGGTGTTTTGCGGTTGGTTCCCACTTTGTCTCCTGTTCTTCCGGGCACCCAGGACCGATTTTCTCCTGACACTACCGCATCCAGCCCCTCGTACCCCAGCTCACCTGGCCTGAGCTCCCCTCGACCCACCGACCCTCACGCCGACCCCACTCTGCACATCCAGCAGCTCAAGTTACAGATCGAAGGACAGCACAAAGTCATCCTGAACCTCCAGAGGCAGCTGCGTAAGAAGTCTTTGTCATCTGAGCTCCTGAGTGTGACTTCTGACCCCACAGCAGGAGAAGAAGAGGAGGAAACGAAGATGATGAAGGCTCAAATCGCCCAGCTGAGCACTGAGCTGGAAAGAGAGAGAACCATGAACAGAAGTAGTAGCCAAGCAGGCTCTCCCTCCAGGTGGCTTTCATCACCATCTTTATGATCGCCATCAACAGTATACTTAATCTTGTGACTTATTTATTAAATGTCATCCTCTCTCTCTTGGCAGGATTGAGTCTCTGGTCCAGTCTCAGGCACGGGAGTTGTGTGAGCTGCGGGAACAGATCCGTGTGTCTCGTGGTTTGGGTGTGGAACAGCGTAAACAGCTGTTGGAGCTCAGAAGGGCTCTAGAGGAGTTACTTCAGCCCAATAAAACGCACTCCGCTCAGGGAAGCCAGCTCAGAGAGCAGCTGGATCGCAGCCTGAGTCTGCTGGAGAAACTGGAGCAGGGTAAATATATACAAAAACACAGAGAAACCACTAATAAAGAATGGAAGAGATACAAGACAGAAGCAGAGCAATGCTAAAACTTGGCGTGTATGTAGATTTTATGGATTTTTATTGGAGATTTAGAAATTTCATTAGGGCTTGTTGGAGGAAGTATGCAGTATAAATATTATGCACAGTATTGATTTTCTGTATACATGAGATATCAATAAAACCTATTTCTGCATTTGACACAGTGTGCAATATACAGTTCCAAAAGTTTTTGGTTTGATTAAAATTAGTTTTAAAATGCTCATATAACCTTATTTACTTCATGTATGAATAAAACCTTATTTATACGAATATAACCTTGCTTCCTTCATAACTGGGTGCCACAAAATTACGTTGATCTCAGGGTACCCTACTAGAATATGGAAAATGTATACATTTTTTTTTAAATTATAAAAATTATTAATACTGTATTTTATTTCAGGGCTACAAGGTTATTATAGTGAACTAAAACCATAAAAACATTTTCGTTGCTTTAAAGTAAACATTAACTTGAAGAATTAAATCAACTAGTTGCCAAAACAAAATATACCAAAGTAATATACTAATAATACACATAAACTGAAATAAAATTAATAAAAAAATATGTAGACATATAAAAAAAACAAATTAAAATGAAAATAATTAAAAGTTAGAAATTAATTTTTAAAAATTGAATTGAAATGTTCATTCAAAATATGAATGTCTAAAATAGTATCTTGTTACTAAAAAAACACTAGTTTGACATGTATACATTTTATAAAAAACTAATACAAATTAAAAATTAAATTGAAATTAAAAAAACTAGTGTCACATATGTAGACATATTTAAAAAATAAATAAATTTAAAAAATTTAAACTGAATTTTTAAAAAATTACCTCATTCAAAATATTAAAAAAACAAAAATTAAAATAGTATACTAAAAAAACAATGGTTTCACATGCTATTTAAAACAGCTGTAGTCAGAATAGTATGGCATAGTATACTATACTGTAAGTAGCAGTATAGTAGTATTCCAATGTAAACAGCAAGAAATAAAGTGAAATGTTGAAGTATTTGTTTTTTCTATTATCCTTTAGTTTCTACAGGAGGGTCTGGTATGGATAATGAAGAGGAAGCAGAATCAGAGATGAAGCTCAGGTGAGCACAGCTTTCTGCTTCATATCTGCTAAGAATGATGCATCTCACAAATACTAAAATCTCAACTATGTAATAGAGAAGAAATGGAACAACGCATTAGTATGCGTGGTTAAGCTTTAGTGTACACTTGAATCTGTAGCTACTTATACCCATTAATCTAGCTGGTGTTTGATGCAGTAGTCTTTGGCTTCCTCCCAACAGCGATTGTGAGTGGGTGTGGGAGGAGCTGCAGTACTTGCGCTCTCAGGTAGAGGGCGACAGAGAACAGCAGCAGCTACAGATGGTTTATTTGTGCAGGCAAAACCAGAATCTTGCCATTAGTACACAGCATTACATTGACCTGTGAGTGCTGCCTGCAAGGGCCCGTGTGCAGTGCAGTGTGTTTCTTAGCTCTACAATGGAAATCTTTTAAAGCTTAAGTCATTCAAGGTTTTTGTGTTTTGTTTTCCTTTTGGGTGACAGTCTTTACAGCCAGATTCAGGCTCCATCCCAATTCATATACAAGTATATGTAGACTGGAGTAATGATGCTGAAAATTCAGCTTTGTATCACAGGAATAAATTATATTTTAAAATATATTAACGTAGAAAACACTTCTTTTAAATTGCAATAATGTTTCACAGTATTAATGTTTTTACTGTGTAAATGCAACCTTGTCTAGAAGTAAATACATAGCGTTAAGTACAAGTATAGGATTTGGGATTTAGCCTTACTCTTTTAATAATTTCCTTATCTTGTGTGTTTTTGTTGTGTTGTTTCTTGATTTGCTTTCTCATGTCATTCTGATTGTTTCCAGATAGTTTCTTTCTCTCTCTAATTATTATTTGTGTGTTTGATAGACTCTCTGCAGAGCTACAGGAGAAAGACCGGCTCATTCACTCTCTCCAACATCAACTTCGCTTGCAAGTTCCCAGAATGCACCAGCACTCGGACTCCGAGATGAGTGACAGGCTGTCCAGCGATGGCACCACCTCCTTCCACGGCAGCCCTCCGGCTGTCCGCAGACAGACTCCCAACAGACCTCAAACAGGTAACGCTCACCTGATCAGGCGTACGTTTATTTCTAAAAGCATCTGATTGTATCTCAGCTAACACTTCAGAATGCCAAATTGGAACTGAACGTTCGCAAACATCCTTCTAATAAAGTTCTTCAATGTTTTATCAACCTGAAACGGATTCCGTGCTAATAGATGAATGTAATCTTAGTTCAAGGTAGAGCACCTTTTAAATCAAGCTGAATTATTTATTCAGTAAACCTTCACATGGGGCTCTTGTTGATTCCCACAGTGACCTCTTGACCTGGAGGTCAAATGTGTTTTTGTTGCTTTGCAACACTGAAGCCTTGCGCAATTTCTCACTGTCTCAATGCTTATGTAATATAATTATGTCAACTGACTGTCTAGTTCTGCATTTAAGTGCTGCTGATGCCTCGTTGTCTTGAATTATAGTTTAGGTATAGTATAAGTAATAGAAGCTGATGTTATATTAGTATTTTTTTATATACTATTACAGTATTTATTAATATTTTGTATTAGATTATTTTCTTTCTTTTTTTTTTTTTGAATTTGTTTTTATTTATTTCTTTTTTGTTTTTGGCAAATTTTGTACTAGTTGTTATAGTATTTATTAATACTAATTTATTTTTGTGTTTTCAAATTTTAATTTAGTATTTGTGCATTTGTTTTTTGTTTTTTTTTTAATATTTATATTTCGCTTTAGTGTTTTAGTAAGTTTAATGCCAGTGTTATTTTAATATACTTTTATTTTCTTTTATATACTTTTATATACACTTATAGCATTTATTCATATTTTCAGTTACCTTTTTTATTTTCAGTTTTTATTTTAGTAATTTAATGTGCTTTTTTTAAAGTGAATTATATTCAGCTTGAAGAATTTTTTTTTTAGAAATAATTGTATTTTTGCAGTATTTTAAATACTTTTTAATACTCATATCATCTATTAATGGTTTTAGTTATCTTATTTTTTTATTTTGTGCTTTTATATTTTTTTATTTCTATTTATTTTATTTCTATTTTGAGTTATTTTAGTACTTCAATTTAAACTTATTTCAGTCCATTTACTTTAAAGTTCTATTTTAAGTTTTAAATTCTGTTTGCAAATGTGATGCGTAATTGTTGTCTTGAATTATAGGTTAATTTTAAATAACAGAAGTTAATATTATATTATTATTATTTATATAATGTTAAAGTATTAATTAGTGTTTTCGATTGGATTTATCTATGCATGTATTTGTATTTGTAACTTTATTTTTAATTTAATAATTTTAGTACCAGTGCTATTTTAGTTTTGTATAAACATTTTTTCAGTTTTCATTTTAGAAATTTTGTGCTTTTGTCTTTTTTTTTTTTTTTTTTTTTTTTTTTTTTTAATTTTATTCAGAATTTTCGCTTTGTTTTGTCTTATTTTAGAAACTTCTAAAATGTTTAATAATATTTTCTATTTCTTAGTATTTTTTTTTTTTTTTTGTAGTTATGTGCTTTTGTCTTTTTTTTTTATTATTTTGTTATTTTATTTCAGTGATTTTAGTACTTTAGCTTAAACTTATTTCAGTCTGTTGCAATGGCAAGTTTAATTTAAATTTCTATTTTGTGGGTGTTATGCATAACGTATTTATTATTTATCACTGATTATGTCTTTTGAGGTTTGTTAGTGAACAGTGGCTCCAACCTATGTATGCCAACTTGATATTAAATATGCATTTATTTGTTAATCCGTGATCTTTTCGTCTTTAGTGTTAGAATTGTGTAGTGAAACGGCAGGAGCTGAGGCCGGTGTCCTGTTACTGACTCCTACAGATGCATTATTCAGTATGCACTGTTATCTTCTCTGCCCTCCTGAGAGCCTTTAAGAGCCCTGAGCCCTGAGCCGGTGTGTTGCTGATTTGTTAAGTGTTTAGTATCATGCAAACGGATAGATTTTGCTTTACTGTAAAAGCATTGGCAGAAGATGCTGGACTAGCTCTCATAGCACTACATGAGTAAGCAGAAGGAATTTGTCACTCCTCAACTCCCTTCTCAGAGCAACCTGGTTCAGGTTTCCCAGTAGCTGGGACACAATAGATCAAGAGATTGGAGATGTATTCAGTGAATGCGTGATGGACTACACTGTACCTGCAGGTTGATGTTGAGGAGTCGAGGGTGATGTTGAGTAGTCATTGAGACTAAGATATTGAGATCTGGTGTCATAGTGAGATCAGGTCTAGGTTAACAGTAGCTCGGCTTTGGACATGAGTGAACAAATTGTGGTCCATAACGGCGTCACTCGTAGCAGATGGAAAAAAGTGCTGAAAGCTACCAAAGAGGAAGGTAAAACTCTTCTTACCTGTTCTGTGTTGAAGGGCTGCTGATGCTTTGCTGTCTTGAATTATAGGTTTAAGTAATGGAAGTTGATGTTTGAACAAGTGTCATTTTAGCATTATGCATGTTCTATTGCAGTATTTTAAAAATTATTTTTAATGAACTTTTTTCTGTTTTTTAACTTTTTTTAATTGAATGTTTTTATGTGCTTATAACATGTTTTCTATTATGTCTTTTCTAGTTTGCTTTATTTTTTTATTTCAGTTTTAGTTTTAGTAATTTTAGTACTTTATTTTTAACTTCTTTTAGTATTTATGCAGGGTTCGTACAAGGTGCTTAAAGTGCTTGAAGTACTTGAATTGGACTTTTTGAAATTTAATGTTGCCAAAAAAAACATTATACCATTTTCACTTATTTCAATTAATGTCAGAAAACAATACAGCTAAGCCAGATGAGAAACAGATGAACCAAATCAAGTAATTTATGCTAAAACCACTCAAATTGATTCAAACCCGTGCCTTTGATTAATCATTTCAAGCGATTCACTAGCAAAAACCAGATCAAATTAAAAGAGCCATTAATTTTTTGAATTTCAACATCGCTTGTAACGATTTTAAAACACACACAGTGATGGGTGAAACCGAGCTTTTTAAAACTCTGAATCAGTTAAACCATTGCATCACAAAATGATTCACTGTTTTGAAGCAATCCAGTTGGAACGCTTATCATGAATCATTTGTTTCAAACTGAGACTTCAAATCTTCAAATCGGTGGATTTAGATGAATCATTTGATTTTTTAGATTAGAACTTCAAATTTATCAATCATTTGATTTAGATCAGAACAGGTTTGTGAATCATTTCATGAATTGAATGATTCATATGAAAGGATTTGAAGTCCCGATCTAAATCAAATGATTCAAGATCCTGGTCTAAAATGATGGTTCGAATCATTATTCTGATCAGGATTTTAGAATGTGGATTGTGAATCGTTTAATTTAGATCGGAGCTTCGGAGCAGGTTCGCGAATCATTTGATTCATATTTGGACTTCGGTGCGGGTTTGCGAACCATTTGTGTGATATTACGATTTCAGAGTGATTTCACAAATCTTTTACTATAGTAAACGTGAAGTATACTTTGTAATACTTTTCATGTGCTTCACTTTATTTTTGCCGTTTTTTTTAATTAGATAAATAAAAATATACTATGTGTCTTTTTTACTGAATTTGAAATAGAAGACATAACTGATATCTCTGAATGAAGACCTTGAAGATAAAAAAGCAGTGCTTGAAAGTCCTTTCATTTTACAGTATTTGTACAAACCCTGTGTATATTTTATTTTATTGCAGCTTTAATTACCAGAATCATTTTTTTGTAGTTTTGGTTTTAGTTAACAATAACAACACTGGTAACAACATTTGAATCTGTGTTGTGAGACGTTAAGCTTAACATAAAGGCTGACTGACAGTTTAATTTATTGATTTATTGACAAGCGTCCCCTGATTGTGCTTGGTTTATTTTTGCATCAAGACATAAAATATTTTTTCTTATCTTTCATAAAAATGCATTTGTAGTATACATTTATGAAGGATTATATAACACTGAGTACTAGAGTAATGGCTGCTGAAAATTTAGCTTTCCATCACAGAAATAAAGTATGTTTTAAAATATATATTTAAATAGTAAACAGTTCTTTTAAGTTGTAATAATATTTCACAATATTAAAGTTTTTACTGTATTTTTTAATCAAATAAATGCAGCCTTGGTGAACAGAAGTGACACCAAATGTTTGAACATTAGTGTCTGATGTACCCCATACTTAGTATAATACAAGTTAATAACGGCAAGTGAGACTTGCTGAAATGCTATTAGCATGTTTTGTGCTCAGAATTCACCAAAAATAATTAAAAACACAAATTATGTGCAAAAATGATTGGTCAATTTTATTTTTGTGTGCAGTTGTAAAAAAAACTCTTTCTTGTCATTTCTTGCAGGGCTGAAGGCAACCAATGGTGATGCATTTTCAGATATCGGGCTTGTATCTGGGGGCGTGGCTGTTGAAGGGGACGAGAACGATGGTGGAGAGGGGAGTGTCCGAATGCTACAGCGGGAGAATGACCGTTTGCAGGAGCAGCTGAGAAGCAGCGAGGAACTGAACGCTACACTTCGCAGTGAACTGGACCTCACTCGATCTGTCCTGAAGCACAACCCACAGAACCAGACCGAAGACAAGCAGCCGGAGCAGCAGAACACGTCAGCAAGACAAACTATCGACTCGGGTAAAGCCAGAGAGCTTTAACGTTATAGGAAGTACGTACTGAATTGGCTACACCCACATTTATTTTCTCATTCTCTCTCTTAGATCTGTTAGCAGAACACCTGCAGGAGATCCGAGCATTGCGTCAGCGTCTTGAAGAGACGATTAGAACCAACGAGAGACTCAGAGAACAGTTAGAAAAAAAGTTACAGGAGGCTGAAAAAGACTCAGGTGAACACAAACTCTTACACATACTTTTGAGTTGCTCACAATGCTCAGCAGATCTTCTTATCACTCAAAATGTTTGCTTGTCTGCATGATCAGCAGCTACTAACATCTTCATCGCTGGTTCTGAGGATCAGACTCACATCAGCAGTGAACTTCACTTCCTTCTCACCCAAAACCACACGCTCAAAGAGCAGCTCAACCAGGGAGCACGAGGTAAAACAAACTATGAACTGTTAGAACTGTTAAAACTTTTTCTGGATGTGACGTGCACACACCCCGAAACGCACACACGTGCTGACGGACATGTGAATACATTTACAGGAGTTATCAGAATGGACTTGTAATGTTGGCTATCAGTGTATGTTTGTTTGTCCAAGTGGAGAAAAAAAACAAAAAAACTTCTGGATGTGATCTGTTAGCTGTTGTCACAGGTGTGTGTGTTTTAAACAGATAAACAGAAGGAGAACGATCGGCTGAGGGAGACTTTGGCCAGACGGACTGCTAAACTGGAGCTGAGCAGAAAAGAGTGTGAAACACTGAAACAGGAGAGGACGCAACTACAGGACAACCTGTACAGGTAACAAACACATGCCTCATGTGTGACATCCGTTTACAAGAAAATGTGTTTGTGTGTATCTGCTGCTGATCTCTTTTATAAACAGTGATCTGGTGTCATGTAATGTGTGTGTTTGTGTATCATGTGTCATTGACAGAGGGCCTGTGTAATGAGTTGTTTTAATTATTGCAATTATTTGTAATCCAGGAGGTAAACGTGTAATTGACTAATGAGAGGTTCATGTTACGCACATACTCGTGTTGTCCCTGAATTTTTTTTTTCGCTGTTTCCTACACCTCCATTAACATTGACAAATGTGTTTCTTTAACTGAGAAAGTCCAGTTAATATTTAAATGGTTCATTAAAGGGTTGCTCCACCTCAAAATGAAGATTTTGTCATTAATAATCACTTACCTCCATGTCGTTCCAAACCGGTAAAAGCTTTGTTTGTTTTTGAAACACAATTTAAGATATTTTGGATGAAAACTGAGAGGTTTGTGACTGTCCCATTGACAGCCAGGTAAATGCCACTGTCAAGACCCAGAAAAGTAGGACGGACTTTGTGAAACTAGTCCATCTGCCATCAGTGGTTCAATCTGAATTTTATGAAGCGATGAGAATACTTTTTGTACGCAAAGAAAAAAAAAAATGTATTCAACAATTTGTCTCCTCCGCGTCAGTGTAGCACCATTTTGGAGCGTATCCACTGTACGCAAATTGCGTACGCCGTTCTGTGTCAGTTGCACCACACAGATACGCTTTCTACATATATTTGTGCTTTGATTTGAAGGAAAACAGCATATCTGGCGTACACAGTTTGCGTTGTTGAATAAAAACTTTTTTTTTCGTTGCTTACTTATTCTCGTCATTTCATAAAATTCATATTGAACCAATGATGGCAGATGGACTATTTTGACAAAGTCTGTCATACTTTTCTGGGGCTTGACAATGGCATTTACCTGACTGCCAGGTAAATGCCAGTCACAAGCCTCCTGGTTTTCATAGAAAATATCTTAAATTGTGTTCCGAAGACGAACAAAGCTTTTACGGTTTTGGAACAACATGGGGGGTAAATGATTAATGACAAAATTTTCATTTTGGGGTGGAGTAACCATTTAAGTAAATCAGTTGTTAATACTGTAAGCATTCTGACTGATTCAGTAAGTGATTCAGTTGTTAGTGCACTAATCATTCTGACAATTCAATGAGTGAATCAGTTGATAAAGTATTAGTTCTTATTGATTCAGTAAGTCATTCAGTTGTTGATGCAAGAATTGTTCTGATTCTGTGAGCCAGTAGTTAATTCAGTAAGCATTCTAACCAATTCAGTGATTTAGTTCAGAGGTCCCCAACCACCGGGTCGTGACCAACTACTGGGGCGTTGAAGAATTTCTACCAGGTTGCGAGAAAGTTCTGGGGAAAATGTATAGATATGATGCTCTGTTATTTATTGTGTGTAAATGATTGTTCTACTTATTCTGTACTTACACAGTAATCATTCAGTGGGTGAGTCGGTTGTCCAACAAACTCCAGTCAGTCTGATTCAGATAAATTTGCAAATTAGTTTGACAACATGGTTATTTTGTGCATGCATTGATGTGTTTGTGTTTCAGGTTGCAGTGTGAGAACAGTCATCAGAGGCAGCAGTTGAGTGACACCCAGCAGCTCTTGCAGTCTGTGCGTGTGGAGCTGCAGGTGCATGAGCACATGAAAAGCTCTACACACACTCAGACAGGTGCGTTCACACACACATACACGCATACGATGCCTGAATGTGCTGTCAAGGTTTGACATGCTGATATCTGTGTGTGTGTTCAGGTGAGGGTCGTGGCTCTGGATCTGAGAGTGGTTCAGCAGTGGATCTGAGCGAGCTGTTGGCTGAGATCAGACAGCTGCGTATTCAGATGGAGAGAAGCATCCAGATTAACACCACACTGAGACAGAGACTAGAACAACAGCTGCTGAGTCGCACCGACCCAAGATCAACCATCAATATCAATTACCTGCTGCCTAAAACAGGTACACACACATCACAAACAAATGTCTTTGTTTGATATGCGTTAACAGGGCTCTACAGTGCGACCACTTAAGTTGCATTTGTGACTGAAAACTACTGTGTGCGACAATGGAAAAAATATTTAGGAGCACCAATGTATCACAGACATATCTCATGAATTCATAAAGTGTAGAGGGAGTTTAAATAAGAGATTCACTGTGCAGTGTAGAGAGCTTTGTTGGCTATAATGGAATTTTGTGAGATTGCGATGAACTGAGTGACAGCTTGTAATGATTTTGAGATTGATTTTAATTGATTTGACAGCTTTGGATGAGTTTGTAAATGAGATATTGATTTAATGCAACCGTTAAATATACAGAAAGTTCATATTAAGTGACTTACATTGTCTGACTATAACACTTTCGCCTGATTTTGCTCTGTTTCGTCACCAAAAATAGTTTGAAACAAGCCACAATTGAGCCGCTGCACATCTCCATTCAAACACAGCGGTGTTTCGTTTTTATGAGTGAATGTGCATTTTTAAATGAATCTAGTGAGTCAATGATTCAATTTCCCATTCATAAAGAGTCACTTGCTTTATTCCTGAATGAATCAGCCGTTTGAACAAATCGAATGAATGAATGATTCAGTAATTAAATCAGTGACTTGCTGCCACCTACTGGCATTTTTAGTTCCATTTTTAAAGTACCTTTTCAATTATTTAAGTCATTTAATATTTCTCTATTCAAAATTTTATATTTAAAACATTAATCTTAACATGAATTTATGAATTTGATAGCACTTTTGTGTTCTTCTTTGCCACCTCTGCAGTACAAATTCATTTTGTTAATACTGATTTCATTTGATTGGTAACTTCTTATTTTACTTCTTGTTGTTCTGTTGTTTTACTTAGAAATTTTAAAAAGCTTATAAAATATATTTTTAAAACATTTGGAATAAAAGATGACATACTTTTAATAAAGTTAGAAAAATGCCATTACAAAGGTAAAAAAAAAACAAAAAACAAATCACCTGTAAATCTCTTTAAGGAGTCAAATATCACCTCGTAAATGGGAAGGCTAACTTTTGATCAGATTATTGATTAGAAGGTGCCCCTAACATTTTGACTGTGCTTCTATATTGTTTAAGTTAGGAGCAGACATGCTCCTAAAAAGAAAAGTAAGCGTAGAGCCCTGGTTAATTATTTGAGGGCACTTTTAATAAATTTAACTGATGAGGTTACAGTGATATTACTAAGTTTAAATCAAATGACAAAGTGTTAGTAGCAAAATATTAAAATCTTTAATAAATACTAGTAATTGGTAGAGGCAATTTCAAGAAAATGTTTATTTTTATTTTTATTTTCTTTATTTCATTTTTTTTTTCATTCTTTAATTTTTTCTTTCTCTTTTTCTTAGATGAAGCAGGTAAATCAGATGTTCTTCACTTACACACAGATGCATCTGCACATGGTATGGATCTTTGACTTTTTCTGGTTTTTGTATGTTTATAAACTTCTTATAAACATCTTATTGGTCAGTTTATGCATTGTAGTAATAGTAATAGTTGTAATAATGTTATTATATGCTATTCATCATTGTTATTATTGTCAGTCATTGTTATTATATATCATTCATTATTATATTATTTATTTTAATAAACTAAAAATAATATTACAGTACAGAATTTAATTAAATAATCACTAAAAAAAATACAGAATAAAACTCAAAATGTTGAAATGCATTACAGTGATAAGATGCAACTGGTGCTTAAATGCGAATAATATCACAAAATCTTTATGGTCCTAAAAATTGGCTTCAGTTTTCTTTATGCACTTCTTTCATATGTGACCCTGGACCATAAAACTAGTCTTAAGTAGCATTTTGTAGCATTAGCTAAAAATGCATTGCATGGGTCAAAATGATCAGTTTTGGTTTTGTGCTAAAAATAAAATGGTCGTTTTCCACTTCTATTTGTGTTTAGACAGTGGTAGTTCAGCGGACTCTGGTTCCCACGCTCCGTCCCGGCTGGTCCCGGGTCACCGGCTGTGGGCGGACAGACGCGGGCGTCACGTTCTGGGTCTGATCGAGGACTATAACGCCCTGCGCAAGCAGATCACTGAAGCCAAGAGACTCACTGCAGATCTGGACACTCAGATACACGACTGCGGCCGGGTGAGAACACACACACACACACACACACACACACACACACACACATGTCTGGTTTATTATCCTTGTGGGGACTCTCCATAGGTGCAATGGTTTTTATACTGTCCACACTGTATTTTCTATCCCCTTACCCTAACCCTACCCCTAAACCTAACCCTTACAGAAAACTTTCTGCATTTTTAGTTTCTCAAAAAAACTCATTCTGTATGATTTATAAGCTTTTGTACCCATGGGGACCTCAAGCCAGTCCCCACAATGTCAAAAAATTTGAGGTTTTACTATCCTTGTGGGGACATTTGGTCCCCACAATGTAGCAAAAACAAGTACACACACACACACTCTCACACTCGAGTGGGTTAGGATCAAGTTTCAGCACTGAATGTGTTTCCTGTGTTTTCTGTGGTGTGTGTCAGGCTATGGATCAGATGAAGAGCGTCTCTAGCAGTGTAAACACCATGCAGCAGGTTCTGGAGGAGGCCGCAAGACTTCTCAAACTGCTCTGGAGAGTCTCAGTACCCTCAGGAGACGCCACACACACTCAACAGGTAGCGCATTTGTCTAAATGAGAGCATGCAGTTGACATCTGCTGGTTTTATATAAAGCAGAATAAAGTTGATTTTGTGCAACCAAGAAAATCATTTAATTTATTTATTTGATTATTTAATTAGTAAAATGCATCTTGTAACGCAATATAGACCATCTGTATATAAATGTGTGTGTGTGTGTGTGTGTGTGTGTGTGTGTATATATATATATATATATATATATATATATATATATATATATATATATATAGTATGTGTGTGTGTGTATATATATATATATATATAGTATATGTATATGGTCTATATATTAAATAAGTAAATAAATAAATACACTTAATTTACAATTAATTTATGTGAAATAAAATGCACCTTCTATATTGTAACATAATAGACAAACACAATACATGAAATAAGTACTTTGTGAATTTTTAGTAATAAAAAACAACAAAATCTGAATTTAAATTCAATTAAAATAGAGTTAAAATATATTTATGTGAAATAAAATTCACCTAATTTAATATAGTAGACTGAATTAAATATATGACAAAATAATTAATTACATTCTGAAGTGCTCCTATTGATAATTTCACATCTTATGTTCACATTTTATTATATTTTATTTAAATAAATAAATAAAATTTACTTTTTAATTTTTATTTTATAAAATACATGACAAAATAGTTAAATACATGAAGTGTTCCTATCGTTAATTTTACATCTTATTTATGGTCACATTTTATTGTATTTTATTTAAATAAGTAGATAAAAAAAAAAATTTCAGCCAACCTCACAATAATTTATAATTCAGTGATTATGTGAAGTTCAGTAACTGTAAACCTTTGTTAGTAAAGCCATTCCCAGCAGTACTGTGGTTTATTAAACCTGTGTCCGTGTCCCGTCAGGAGGAGCTGCTGAAGAGTGAGATCAGTCGTCTGAAGACTCGTCTGTCTCAGCAGGAGCGGATGCTGAGCGGAGCCGTCAAACGCCTCAGATCCACCAACCAGCTGAAAGAGGGCATGGAGCGCGTCATCATCGACCAGCGTAAGACACCGGCACAACATTACACTCACACTTATATAGAGTCATCCAACACTGATCTGTGTGTCGTGTGTTTCTGCAGTGTCTCTGACTCATGGTGTGCTGAAGAGAGCCAGAGGAAACCTGGAGGTATGTTTGACTTTGTCTTCATTCACATGCTTTCAGTCCAGTACAGCAAACCAAAATCTATTCATGCTCTCAAAAATGCATCAGTTTCCAAAAAATATGAAGCAGCACAACTGTTTTTAGCTTTGATAATAATTGAAAATCAGCATATTAGAATGATTTCTGATGGATCTGAAAATTCAGCTTTGATCACAGAAATAAATTACATTTTAACATATATTTACATAGATGGTTGCATGGAGGACATGACATGACATGACATTTAAAAAAATGCTTGCAAACACATTTTTTGTACCCAAAGTATTCAAGCAGAGTTTGATACATTTTTCCTCATTCTGTGATAAACTTTTTTTGGGGGAATGTCAGAATTAGTTTATTATTTAATGTACACTATATAATAAATATAGTTTAGTATTTAATAATAAAAAAAAATCATTAAAAAATTTAACTTATTATTTAATTTAATTTATTGATTTATTATTTATTTAATGTTATATAGTTTACTATTAAATACATGAAATAATAAATTGTAATAAATTGTGATGCAACTGAATGACATTAAAGAATAAAATACTTGCAAACATTTTTGGACCCGAAGTATTTGAGGAGAGTTTGGTGAATTTTGTGATAAACTTTTGTTTTTGTTTTTTGGGTTTCAGAATTAATTTATTTGGAAAAAAAAAACAAAAAAACATTTGTTTCAGGACCATATTTATTTATTATTATTATTTTATTTATTTATTTATTTATTTTTTCATTTTTTACAGTTTTTACATTTTTTTTATATTTATATATATATATATATATATATATATATATATATATATATATATATATAATTTTTTTTTTTTTTTTTTTTTTTTTTTTTTTTTTTATATATATTTAAATATATATTTAAATGTTGTGTTCTCCTCAATGTGTCTTTGTAAAGGACAATAAATTGTGACCAAAACCAAATTTATTTGTGAAATTAAATACACCTTAAAATGTCATATAATAGACTAAATTAAATATATGACAAAACAATTAAATACATGGTAAAGTCGTCCTATTGTTAATTTCATTCCTTTTTATGGGTCACATTTTATTGCATTTTATTGAAGTAAATAAATACAAATTAATTTAACATTTTCATGTTATCTAATTTAATATAATAAACTAAATTAAATATATGATAAAATAATTAAATGCATTATCGAGTCTATCATTACATAAAAATATAATACAGTGCAGCTATAAATAAGATGTGAAATTAATTAATTTTAATTAAAATGGGGGTTTTATTCTTACATTCCTACAACATTAAGTACCTCTAAAATATATATATATTAAAATGTGCTGTCCTGAATGTATTTTTTAAAGGACGTTTACCTGCATAAATATTTTAATTTTTTAACAGTTTCCTTTTTTCTTTCCACTCCTGTCTTCATGATATTAATGCTCTGCCCACTATGGTTATTTCACCTGTCTTTCAGTCTAACTATCTGAATGTTTTTGGGCTGAAGGGTCTGCAGGTGGAAGGTTAGTTTAATGACGGCTCGTGTGTTTGTGTGCTTTCAGAAGCCAGTCTGTTTCTTTGCATGACAATCACTGCATGTTCACTGCTTTCTTTCCTTGTTTTTTTTTTTTTTTGGCTGCTTGCAGTTGTTTAAACCCAGTGGCCTAAATTATAATTTTTTTTTTTAATGTTTTATTTCAGGCTTGCGATGCTCTGCATGGTTTTGCTTGATCGTTTGGCTCCCAACACATCTCTGATAGTTTTATCTGTTTGTGTTTCTGTAGGACGTCCCACTGAATGGCTAGTGACCAATCAGCAATCAGGGGGCGTGGCCTGTCCTCAGCAGCATTCAGGCAGAGGCTCAGCCTGCAGTGAAAACTCCTCCCACTGCAGCTGTTAGAAACCTCACACTGACTCCAGATCAGGAAAACCTCATTATGGTTTTCTCGCCCTTTTAATTTGCAGTTTTAATTTATTACTCTCTTTTTGAGGTACGCTGATGCCTTTCAGAAGTATTTGCACATATACAGTAAACATTTAACCGTGTAAAAGGGAACGTTTTTAATAGCACAAGAGATTTTCTCCTGTAAATACTTTGAGCTTTAGTTTTATACTGGTTTTAGACAGTCTCGTGTTCACTGCCGCTCTCCTGTGACGCTGTATTATCCTGCTTCAGATCTAATGTTTTGATGTAAATGAGTGGTACATTAAATGAGCTCATGGTTTAATGTAGCAAACTGTGTTTCAAGTAAATGTATAAACCCTCATAAGACTGTTTCTGCTTTCATGGTACAACTTTTATAGAAAAAAATATATTTTCATAGAAAATCTTTCACAGAAAAAAAGATGCTCTTTATTATTTATATTTATTATATATATATATATATATATATATATAATATTTTTATATGTATATTTATGTATAAATAAAATTTATAAATTATATAAATACACATAAATTGGTGGTAAAAGTTTATAGAAAATATAATTTTATTTTAAAGTCTATATTTTCATACATTTTTCACATTTTTCATTTTTCATGTATGTGTGTATATATACTTAAATATTTGAGATATAGATATAGAATATTTGTATATGTATATTTATGTGAATTAAATTATATAAATGTATAAATTGGTAAACGTTTATAGAAAAATTATATTTTATTTTAAAAAGTCTATTTTTCATAAATCTTTAACAGAAAAAAAAATACTTTTTATATATAAAATATTTGATATAGAATATTTTTGTCTATTTATACATGTATAAATAAAATTTATATTTAAATTATATAAATTTATGTAAATAAATTGGTTGTAAACTTTTATAGAAAAATTATATAGATTTATTTATTAAAAAAAAAAGTATTTTTCATAAGTCTTTCACCAAAAAAATTTACTTTTATATATATAAATATTCGTGATTTTATATATATATATATATATATATATATATATATAATATTTTTTATATGTATATTTATATATGTATAAATAAAACGTATTTAAATTTATATATAATATATATATTTATTTTTATGTATAAATATATATTCTAAATGACATTTTATATATATATATATTCAAAAAATTTACAGAAATTAGAGAACAATTTTAATAGATTAATTTGAAGAATTATTATTCCTGCTATTTTCCATCAATTAATGCAAAAAGATGTATTTCACAAAACGGTAAAAAAAAAAAAGTTACCAGTATTTTCCAGCACAAGTATTAGTGTCAGACCATTTAGACCATTTATCTTTACTCTTACAGTTTATTATGGTTATAAGACAAATATATGGCAACTGGGACATAGAAAGGTTTCATACAAAACAGCTATGGCATACAATGACAACATGTTTTAATTATATACATGTAGCTACAATAACAAAACATTTAAATGTATTTTGACAGTTTTCATCAGCTGCTGTAGGACCATTTGTATTTCTGAGGAGGAAAAAAAAAAAAAAAACTACGTTTAAATAGAAAAGGCCCTGTGTGCGGTCCCGCGATGAGCTTTGGCACCAAACGGACTCGCTGAAGTCGAAGTTGGAATCACTGAAACGGATTCATTGTGATGGAGTTTCCCTTTGTCTGCGATTCAGATTTCTGAATCAGCGTTTAAGTACTGAGCTCTGATCAGAGCGGGATGGTTACGCGTCTAGCGCTGGACGTGCCGGACGAAGGCTTGGACCAGTTGGATGAAGGGCTCCTGGCCCTCAGGCGTGCCCTTGGTTCCTGGTGTGGGTGGTTTGGTTTGCGGTGAGGGAAGCAGCCCGCTGGCTGGGGAGGAAGGGGAACCTCGCCGGAAAAACCGGAATAACGTTGACAACAACGTACTCTGAAAGAAAACATAAAAGACGAGATGGAATTGACTGAACAGACTACAAAAATATATTGGGGTACTGAGCAAAGAACTCAATAAGTGGTTGAGGTCATATTTCACCTTAAAAAAATAAAAATAAATAAATTTTTTAAAATTAAAAAAAAAAAAAAAAATTGAACTTTATAAAAAAAAAAAGAAAACAGATAATTACAAAATAACCATCAGTAAATAAATAAATAAATAAATAATCTGTGAGGGGAAAAAAAAAAAAAAAAAAAAAAAAAAAAAACTGTCCAGGCAGGATGATTATGGTCTTACAGTACTAAAATAAATAAATACAGCAAATAAGAATTAAAAAAATATATTAAATGAATTTTAAAATTTTAATTACAATTAAATAAAAGGAATCTGCAGGGGAAAAGCACTGTCAAAAAAAGGATGATTAACAAATAAAGAAAATCACTAAATAATGATATTAATACTAATAATTTTTTTTTTAAAAAAAAAAAAAAAAAAAAACCCTGTACAGTAATAAAAATAAATAAATGAATAAAGCCAATAATAAATAAATTCAATTATTTAACAAAATAAATAAATCATTAAATTCATAAAAAAAGGGATCTGTAGAGTGGAAAAAACACTGTCCAGTGTATGGTATTACAGTAATAAAGAAATGATAAATCACTAAATTAATACAAAAAAATAATTAAAAATATACATTATTAATTTTTTTTTTTTTCAAAAGACTGCCCAGGCAGGAAAAATATAGTCTTATAGTCGTTAAAAAAAATAAAGACAATCAATCATTAAATTAATAAAAAAGGATGATTAGACAGGATAATTATGGTCATAAAAGCAACTCATAAAATGTCAAAAAAAGATTTCACAAAACAAAAAAAAGTCACAAAAAAATCTATTTCACAAAATACTGATTTTAAGGTCAAATAAGAAATAGCATAAATAAATAAAAATAGTAAATCATTAAAAAAAAGGAATGTGTAGGGGAAAAACACTGTCCAGACAGGATGATTATGGTCTTACAGTGATAAAAATAAATAAATAAAAAATAATAATAATAATAATAATAAAGAAAGAAATCATTAACTTAAAAAAATAAATAAATAAATACATCATTAAATAAATGAAAAAATAAATTTGTGGCAAAATCTGTGGGGAAAAAAAAACTGTCTAGACAGGAATGATTATGGTCAAGTAACTCATAAAACAAAGTAAAAACAAAACCAAAGTAAAAATATCCAAAAATACAGGAACTTGTTGGGGAAATGTCACAACAAAATATGAAATAGCATAAAAAAAAAACAAATCAAGACTGGCAATAAAATTAATTTGATGAAATAATGATATATCCAGCCTCCAGATTTTTTTCTATTCTGCTGAAGAACTCACCAGCTCTGAGCTGAGCTCCTGTTTGAGCCTCTGCTTGTCTCTGGGCAAAACTGAAGGATCCTTCAGACAACGAACAGCCTGAGAGATCAAAACGTAGAAGCAGTTCTCCATTGAGAACATCAGCAAAGACCTGAAAGCACAGAAAGAGCATGAGACGACATGAGGATGAAACCCACACAGGACAGTAAACATCACAGGATCATTTCAGGTGCTCACTTCAGCGCTTGAGTGTCCTCAGAGACCACGACCGGCTCCTTCCTCTTCTCAATCTACAAACAAAACAACTAAATCAGCATACAAACAAACACGACCTGCACAAGAAGATAAGCTGAAAGCGCTACAGCACCTCTCCCAGCATGCTCAGCGCCACATTAATGGTGGCCATGAGAGTCCCGAACGACGGAGCCACGTCAGAGTCAAACGCAGGAGTGGTGAAACTCAACACAAACAGCGTCCTGTACTCCGCAAGGTCCATAGACTAAAAACACACACACAAACATGTCAGAAACAGCACTTTTTCATGTTTCCATCTGTTTGTAGTGTGATGTGCGAATGTGCACACCTGGTCCAGCAGTATCTGACAGCAGTCGGGTGTGAAGTGCTGTAACGTGGCCAGCGTTTTGCTGAGGATCTTTAACAGACTGCACTGAACCGCCTGCAGCGCTTTAGACTCCGCCTCCTCTCTCTCACTCTCCCTCTGCTCTTTGGAGG
This sequence comes from Labeo rohita, assembly GCF_022985175.1. Taxonomy (NCBI): domain Eukaryota; kingdom Metazoa; phylum Chordata; class Actinopteri; order Cypriniformes; family Cyprinidae; genus Labeo; species Labeo rohita. The sequence goes on from NC_066889.1 coordinate 27,980,595, forward strand.
CGGGCTGTACGGCACGCTGGGGGTGTGGCCCTGGTGGAAGCCCCTCCCCATTCTTGGCCTGAGCAAACAGACAAACAGACATATTAAATCAATCACATACAACACTGACAAACACTGAAGATGAGCCAGAGCGTCACGCCTCATACCTGCAGATAATGGTGCAGCATTTTCTTGCTGTGTAGGAGGTATGTACACGTCTGACACAGATAGCACAGATTCACCTGAAATGCACAAACAACAACTTAGAAGCCTTCAGACATAAAATGTTACACTACAAGTGTACAATACCAATATTTATTTTATTCCCTTTTTAAAATAAAAAAAAAAAAAAAACAACAGCTGAAGTGCTGGAGTTGTACCTGTACATCTCTGAGCAGCTGCGGCAGGTGGAACTGCCACTCCTTGCAGAAGTTGGAGAGCTGGAGCAGGAAGCCCACCGTGTGATCCGCCTCATCCAGACACGCCAGAGACTGAACCGTCCTCACCGCGTTCAGACACTACAACACACAACAACCTCTATGAGCAGTTGTATTGACACACCAGAATAAGAACAATAGAAGAACTTATTCTGAAAGAAAATGAGAAAGATGGAATGGGCTGAACTGAATTGGAAAGATTTATGGTCATATATCACCTCAAAATCAAAGGAAGACTATATATTCTATAAAATAAAGCCTATTTGTAGGACCATTATCATTTTTACACTGTGAAAATTTAATGACAATTAAGCAAATTTAAAAACATATTTAAATTGTAAAATATAGCAATTCTTGTAATGTTTTTAAATTTTGCTGATCGTAATAAAAAAACACTGTCACTCAAAGATGCGTAAAATAATAAAACTCCCTACAAGAGAAAAAAAACATTATATTTATAAAAAATAATAATAATAATAAAAAACTAAAATAAAATAAAATATTGGCTGGAAAAATTACTATTTTGGAAATCACTATTTAGGATAACGCCTACAAACCCCCCAAAATATTTTTTTTTAAATTACAAATAAAAAAAATAAAAATAAAATAAATAATTGGCTGGAAAATTAATGTTTGGAAATTTTTTAGAATTGCTTATTAAAAGGATAAAAAACTTCCAAAAAAATAAATAATTGGCTGGAAAAAAAAAAAAACATGTTTAAAAATATAAAGAAAAAAAAAGGATAAAATAAAGTTTAACTGCTTTGAACAATTACTGTGGAAATATAGCAGATTTTTATGATTAAGCACTATTAAAATATTCAAATTTTGAAGTATTTACACATCACGGCATGCATTTGTTCTATTGATTTTAAATTATGCTGATTATAAAAAGAAAAAAATTAAATAAATAATAATGCGAACTCAGGATGAAACAAAACCCTTACAATGGAGGATATATATATCTATATCTATATCTATATCTATCTATATCTATATCTATATCTATATATATATATATATATATATATATATACACACACACACACACATACACTTACATACATAAGTGTAAAAAAGTTCAACTGGATGAATTACACTGGAAATTTAGGAAACAAAAAAAAAAAAAAAAAAAACATTTAAGATAAACAACCTGCAACCACAAAAACACACCTGTAAAATGCGCTCCTGGTGCACGCCAACAAAGTCGAGCGCTTCATTAATGAAGTTGTAACGGAGAGTTTTCAGCAGACTTTCCATCAGAGACAGACTCAATCTGTACACACCCGGCCAGCTGGGGGCGTCCTGAGACTTACGCACAAACGCCTGAGAGAAACAGATGAAAACTGTTCTTATACAGTCTCTAAACCACCTCAAAAAAATGAGTCAAAAAAGGATATTGTAGTTGTAAAGCAGTACCTGCGTGGCTCCATTAGATGGACCCTCATACACGCTGAGGAGAGGAAGACAGATGCTCTGAATCACTCCAGCACCTGCCACTGCCGCTGCCCCCTACAGACCAGGAGGAACAACTTAATGCTCATGGATTCATTTTATCCAAACAGTTTGTTCATATATTCAATAGTTTATCTGCATGTTTGACACTACTAATACCAAAGAGAAACATCAGTATGTGGTTTTTAAAGCTGCTGTGTGTACCTGCGGTGTTCTGGCGAGTGTGAGCAGCAGATGAAGCGCTGCCTCTGTGAAGTAAAGGTTCTGTTTGGAGCGCAGACTGAGCTCCAGAGCACTCAGAACAGACGGCAGAACTGGCAGCTTCCTGACCACCTGCAGCCACTGCTCACCATCCTCATCAGCCCGACACAACTCTTTAGAGAGATGAAGAGCTAACACACACACCTGAGACACACAGAGAGAGACACCAGTTATGATCTACATGGAATAACTGCATACTGTACAATATACTGCCTATAAAACAGTATGTGAACAGTATGCATTATATACTAAACAGTGACATTTTATGGAAGCTAATTTCCATCACAGACAGAAAGCTACTTGTTATCTCCAAATATACTTTTTCCCCCAACAATCCAAAAATATAAATATAAATTTAAATTTATATAAACTTAAACTTTAATTCATGCAATTCTGACATTTTTTTTGCTTAATTCTGAGTTTACATCTCAATTTTTCCCCACCATAGAATTAAAAAAAGGTAACTGCAACTTCTTAATTCTGAGATCTCACAATTTTGAGTTCATATCACAATTCTGTCTTTTACTAAATTCTGACTAAATTCTCACAATTCCATTTTTTTTTTGGATTCCATTATGGAATGACTATAAAAAAAGTAAACACAAATTTCTCTCTCAAAATGTTTTAAAGTTTATGTAAATTGACTTTTAGCAAGTCAATTCCACACCAGAAAAAAGCTTTAATATATGTCACAACCGCATTTGTAATAATTCGTACAGATAAAAAAGTTTCGTATTTTTATCTAATTTCTTGTTTGTTGGAGTTTATATCTATAATATCAGGTCACGTACAGTGCATTGTCAGATAGCATATTTACATTCTTTGTACACTAAAAATCTTACTGTCCAAAAACCTTTGACTGTTAATGTTTTTTTAAAGAAGTCTCTTCTGCTCACCAAGCCTGCATGTATTTGATATAAAATACAGCAAACGCAGTAATCATGTGAAATATTTTTACTATTTAAAATAGCTGCTTTCTATTTGAATACATTTTAAAATGTAATTTATTCCTCTGATCAAAGCTGAATTTTCAGCATCATTACGCCAGTCTTCAGTGTCACACGATCCTTCAGAAATCATTCTAACATGCTGATTTGCTCAATAAATATTTTATTATTATTAATTATTATTATTATTATCATCATCATTAATATTTAAAACTGCTGAGCACAGATTTTTTTTTTAGGATTCTTTGATTAATAGAAATATCCAAAGATTAGCATTTATCTGAAATACTAAGGTTTAGATAAATGCTGAAAATTCTTCTGAGCTTTCTATTGATCAAAGAAACCAGAAAAAAAAAATTCTACTAATTTTGAGCAGCAAATCAGAATATTAGAATGATTTCTGAAGGATCATGTGACTGGAGTAATGATGCTAAAAATTCAGCTTTGAAATCACAAGAATAAATAAGATTTTAAAAAATATATATATTTAAATAGAAAACAATTATTTTACATAGTAAAAATATTTTCTTTTTGCTGTAATTTGGATCAAATAAATGCAGCTTGGTGAGAACAGACTTATTTAAAAAAAAAACATTCAAAATCTTACTGTCCAAAATCTTTTAACTGGTAGTGTACATTATACATCCAAACACACTCACTGAGTCTTGCTGGTCTTTCTGGAAATGCGGACTGTCTGTCTCCATGCTGTCCTCCTGAACGTCACCTCTCTGTATCGTGTGACGTGTGCTGTCAATCAACGCCAGGGCTTCGTCCTGAACCATCTCACACACGCACAACAGCAGCTGGGGAAGCTGGGTAATCTCTCCTCCTGAACCAGAAATTGTTAATCAATTGTTAAAACAAAAACAATGAGCACACTTAGTGTAATGCGTTTTCCCAAACAAACATGCAGACTTACCGTTGAGTCCTTGTATCTGCAGGGCTAAGATGAGAGCTGAGAGGAGTTTGGCTTTGGTTCGGTCCGTGAGCTGTTGCTCAGCATGTAAAACACTTTCCAACATCAGAGACAGGGGCGGAAGTAGAGCTGGAGCGGACACCAACACACTGACACAAACCACATCGACAATATTAGTTAACATGCAACTGAAATAAAAGTTTCAAATATTTTATAAACACTTCTAAGATTCAAAACACCTTCCACAGTTCATCACGAATTTTTTAGCCAATTGTTTTTGTAAATATTCTTTAATGTTTAAAATAATTTTAAAAACTGCTAAAAATTAAATAAACAAATAAAAACAAGAACACAAAAAATCAAAACAAAGAATAAAAATAACCAATTCACAATATATTTCAAAAAACTATAATAGTATGATGCTAAAATAAAACAGGAGTAAACATGGCCATTTTTTAAATTGAGTTATTTTTTATTTTCATTTTTTTTTTTGTATTTAAAGTTTCAGTAATTTAGTTTTTGTCATTGGTTTTCTTAGGTCTGTATAGTTCTTATTCATTTTTATTTTAGTTTTACTTTTAGTTATTTTAAAAGTTATTTTATTAGTTAAATTAAAATGAAAATAAAATTTTGCTTTGGAAACTAGCTATAAAATACACTTCTAAATATTTTATTTTAGTTGACAAGTAACTTTTTTTATGGTTTCACTTTTAGTTTACTATAGTAACCCTGATTTACACATCAACACTTAATTCAGTGTCAAGTAACTTGGCAAAGACATTGCTATTCATTTCAAATGTGAAGGTGTGAGCAAATCACTTACGATATGCAAGCTATTAACAAAAACACACCTTTTCCACTGTTTGAGGAGGATGAGGAGCAGCGTGGCCATCATAGATCCCAGACGCAGACAGAAGACAGACTGAGACATCAGCAGCTGGAAGAGAGATGTATGGGAGTTTAAGGTTTTTGTACTGCTGTATCGTAAGTGTTTGACATAACAATATTTTTAAGCAAGGTCATAAGTTTTTTCTTTTAGCAGTAATGTCAAGATTTAATCTTTAATAATTACAATTATCTTAATTTAGGAAGTCCCTATTTAGATGCTTGTACGTTTAAGGAACCTTACCGCTGCTTTGGTGCCTTCCAACACGTCCATGAAAAGCTTCTGCCTGACAGTGTCATCCTTCAGATGCATCACCTCAGACTACAAACACACAAGACGGGTTATAATCACACACAAGCAGTATAACCATGAGACGTGTGAGGTTGAGTGTAGCTGCTCACATGACTAGTGGAGAGTATTAAGAGCGTCCTCCAGGCTGAGATGAGCATCTGAGACTCGGATATAGAGCGGAGACCCTCCTCTTCACCGTCGCACGCCACACACACCAGATCACGCACGTAATCCGACCAGAACTCATAGCGCCGCTTACTGCTGAAACTCTCCAGAGCCGCTTTCAGAGACGGATCCAACACACCACTGAGAGAGACAGATAGACAGACAACCCATGTAAAACTATACTGATGGTTTGCAAACAGAAAACACCACTTCTACTAATTATTTTGTCCATTTAAAGCAGCTGTTTGGAGTATTTCCAGCTTTACGGATATATTTAATGGCTGTTTTTGAACGGAACAGCTTTATATGCTTGTGTAGATCATACCTGACAACATAGTAGATCTCAAGCGCGATTATCTTCATCACAAAGGCACAAGACTCCAGAACACACGGCTACACAAAAACAAACAAGGAAATACAATCAGATTTGCAATAAAATACTGTCATAATCAAGAACAAATACATTCTTTGTAAAAAATTACATTAGTTAACGTAGATTAATCCACTAGTTAATGCATAGCTGACAATGAGCAATGCATTTATTACAGTAATTATAAATATGTGAGTAACACTACAAAAACGTGTCATTTGTTAACATCAGTTAATGTATTAACTAACATGATTGAACAATTTGTTAATATTAGTTAATATTAGTAGTAATATTAGTAATATTAGTGTTATTTTAAGTATTACAGAGATACTATTTTATTTTTTTATTAATGTTTTGAATCAGGTGATGATTTCCATATTTGTTTTTTCCATTTCATTTTTGGTTGACGTTTTAGTAATTTTGTCATTTTTAGTAATTTTGTTGAGTTTTTTTTTTTTTTTTTTTTTTTTTTTTCACTTTAATGAAATTACATATATGTAAAAAAAAATAAAACAAATACATAAGCCTAAAAATCAATGTTGAATTAACTTACAAAGTATTTTCTTTATTAGTTAATTTGGTAACAGTTAACGTACTAACATGAACAATGAACAATATATTTATTACACTATTTATTCATTTCTGTTAATGATAGTTAATAAAAACAGTTGTTCAATGTTAGTTCATGTTAACTCACTGTGCATTAACTAATGTTAACAAACACAATTTTTTTTATTAATTAATCTATTTACCTTTTTATTAATCTATTTTAATAATGCATTAGTAAATGCCTAAATTAACATTAAGATTATTAAATGCTGTAGAAGTATTGTTCGTTCTTAGTGTTCTTCACGTTAACTAATAAACCTTATTGTAAAGTGTGACCATAAGTGTTTACGAATGCATTTTTCCACTTCAGATCATCAAACAATGTCCTCAAAGTTAGATTTTGTTTAATTCTGGAAACAATTTTATCTTCAAGCTATTACCAACTACTTATGCACACAAACATACCTCGGTGGTCTCAGATGGGGGAGGTAAGTTTCCAAATAAAGGAGTAGTGAGGTTTTCCCAGAATTTTTCTCTGTAATGATAAAAGATTATATTGTTAGTTTAAATATTGCTCAATTAAAAATACAGAGGTACACAATACAAAAATCTAAATAAAGCAATTATAGAACAAAGTGTACATATAATTCTATAAAAAATTCTTTAAATTTACTTTTGAAAGAAATTAAAAGTTTTTCTGGGTCCATTTAATAAAACAAGTCCTTAAGAGTTTGCCCTGATAATAACCTATAAAAACCCATAACCCATAAAAGTGGACGTACATGCTACGAAAGTGCAGAACATGGCCACTACAGCAGTGGTTCTCAATCACTAAATTAATAAAATAATACAATTAATAAAATATAATTTATAAAAAATAATAAATATATAATACAAATTAGTAAATGGTATTTTAAAATACCCTAACTCCAAATAAAAATGCGAAAAACAAAATTAAAGTAAAATAATAAAGTAATAAAATAAAAATATTAAACTAACAAAAAATATTTCTAATTTCCCCCATAAAAAAATGTTTTTTTTCCTTTTAAATTAATTAAAAACAACAGTTCTTGAAACTACTACAAAATGAACAGTGGCTGGTATATACAATATATGAATATATAAAAATGTTTGAAAACAAGCAGCCTCATCATAATTATCTCTGAATATTGCATTGGACAACAGGGACCTTTGAGCAAAAAAGCTTGAGTAGCACTGCGTCATGCGAGAGACTCACTTGGTCCTGAGCACTGAGAGTGCGCTGTCCCGTCTGTCCTGCCAGAGCGCGTGGAGGAAGGCCAGTGCTGCCCTGTGCAGGAGGGGAGGACACCAGTACTTCCCCTGCTGCTTAGAGTCCAGCAACTCCAACACCACTGACAAACAGCTCCACTCTCCCAGAGAAAACTCCTACACACAGAGAGATAAAACCAGACAGTCACACACTGCTCTGAATCATTCATCTGATTCAGCGGTGAGCATTTCTGTGACCTCTGACCTTTGCCCCGTCACTGCCGTCTTTGGCCTCAAGGTTGAGGAAGAGTTCAATGAGTCCAGGTTGTGTTTCCACAGCCACGGTGAGGAACTCAAGTATGGTGACTTTAATACGCATGTCTTCAGTTCTGCTCTGTAGACGTGTCAGAAACGCATCTCTGATTGCAGCAGCGTCACTGCCCAGACAAGCATACACAGACATGGGAGCCACCTGTACACACAAAACAATGCTTTACTTATATGATACTAAGACTTCTATATTAACCAATAATGCCTTTAATGACTGATACGGTTTGTATTGAAGAGTGAATGACAAATAAATAAATACATTCAAAATAATGGTCAAACCAATTATTGATTTCTATAATAAAACTATTTAAGGCAATGTTATTTTAGGACTATTTATTTACATTAGAGCATTTATTAATATTTTGAATGAGCTTTTTTTTAATATACTTTAATTTAGTGTCAATTTTGTTTCAATTTTACTGATTTTTTTTTGTCATTTTTATTAATTTGTAACTTTTCTATATAGCTTTATTGTTGTTTCTTTTTTTAGTTTTAGTAATGATTACAAGCAATTATTTCTTTTTTTAATAATTTATATAGAGCAGTGTCAGTATTAATACTAATTGTCAAACCAATTGCTTTCTCTCTACTATAAATGTACTCAAACCAGTGTTATTTTAGTATTATTTATGTCCATTAGAGTATTTATTAATATTCTGAATTTGTTTTATCAGTTTTTAATTTAGTTTACGTTTAGTTTTATGTAATCTAATTTTTATATTTCTATTTAGCGTTAATTTTTTTTATTTCAGTTTTTGTATTTTTAAGTTTTAGTAATTATTATATTGAACAGATATAGAATAATGTGAGGACTACATTTTTAGTACTTTAGTATTATTTATATACAATTATAGCATTTTGCATTAGTTTAAATTTACTTTCATTTTTATTTTTATTTAAAAAAAAAAAAAAAAAAAAAAAAAAAAACATTTGTGTTATTCATTTTATGTGCTTGTGATTTTCATTTTTGATTTTTTAAATATTTTATTTAAAATTTATTTATGAAAATGGTAACATTTTTAATAGTTGTAGGTAACAATATCAACACTCACTCAAACCCCAAATTCAGGCATTTTACATGTAAAACTACATTATTTAGTCTCTTTATGAAGCTGTTTTCCACATTAAGACCACAATGAGGGGTCAAGAGTATTACCGTGGCGAGTCTCTTCAGCAGCTGTATGGCCAGTCGTGGCAGCGCTGGGTCGTGCTTGTGGTAAATATACTTCGCCAACACAGCAATCAGGTTGTTGCCATGACCGCCTGCAAGAAAAACATAATGGCTGCATGAAAAACAGATGTTTGGAACAAAAAAAAAATCTGAAAAAAGTCAAGTATTTATTGTTGCAGACTGATTCCACATCTACGGTATATGAACTAACCATGCTGTGTTAGCGCTTGTTCCAGAGGTGAAGCCGTATCAGACTGTGGTTTGAGTCGGATCACATTATTGGTGACTGAGAATGCCAACTTCACTGTCTGGATCAGAACCTGACCAGGTCCCTCAGATCCACCACTGTAGAGAGACACACAAACTCAAACCCACTGACTCATGTAAAGTTGATGAGGAGATTGAATCCATGTTAAAGGCTCAATAAGCACGTACCTGCTGGGCTGTGCTGCGAGCACCATGTTGATAGTGTCCACTCCCACACCCATGATGCTGACCACAGCCTGTCCAGCCTCTGTGTTAGCCAAACTGTAGATACACAAGGACTGCAGACTGGGGGCGCTGCAGAAATAATACATCAAATATGTGAGGACATAAAACACCAGCAAATGAAATAAATGACAATGCTGTATTCATCTGCATCTTCTTACCTGCCCTCTGACTCCCCCTCCTGACTCAGATTGAGAATAGCATGAACTAACTCTAGAATCAAACAACCTGAAACAGAGAGAACAGAGAGCAGACAAAGCACTGAGCAAATATCAGTAAATCTGAGAGAAAGAGAATTTCAGACTATAATGTTGTGCGAGTTGCTCACCGATCCTCTCTCGCACTCCATAGGTGTTGTAGCGCCACTTATGATACGTAGGCAGCATTTCTTTTAGAACCAGCAGCACACATGGGATGAGTCCTCTGCTCTGAGTACTGCCCAACTGACCCTGAAAACACACAAACACATCATAATTACTTAATATCCACCAATTTAGTAAGGCTGCATATTCTGGGAAAAAAAAAAAAAAAATATATATATATATATATATATATATATAATTCAAAATATATATATTATGATATAACATTTTAATATTATTCATATTATTATTACTACTAAAAAAAAGAAATGATTTAAGTAATAACATATTAAATAAATAAGCAACAAGTACAAATTCATTTCTATTAATTACAATACTAATTCAAAGATAACTTAAAACATTTTAAAAATTAAACCATCAAGCTTTTATTTTGCTGGAGAAAAAAAAATGGACCCCTCGATATTATCATCACTGAATAAAACAAATATTATAATTGTAATATTTTGCTTCAGAATAAAAAAATAAGGAATTTGAGAAAATCTGTTAGTAATACATATATACATAGTAATACATACATACATACATATATTAATAATTAATATAGTTTTTATATTTTATTTTTAAATATTTATGTAATATTATTGAATAATAATAATAATAATAATAATGATATAAATTAAACTAAATACAATAATATTTATGGCTTACGTCTTAATACTGTTTAAAAAAGTTTTTTTTTAATATATATAGTTTTTATATTTTATTTTTAAATAATTATGTAATTACATTATTTGCTGCATTTACTGCAAAACGAAACACTGAAAACAGCGAATCATGAGCTGCTCGTGTGTAAAAGAACACAGTCCCACGCTTCACACTGAAACATGCAGTCATAAATTTATTTAATTAAATCTCAGTCTATTTTGACATGACTGGTCATAACGGCTGATAAATGCATTACCTTGACAAGTGTGGTCACCAATCTTAAAAAGGCAATGGTCACACTGTACTCTCCTCTGGGCTGTTCGATCAAAACCAGCAGGTTGCCATAATTACCTGCCTTCATACCCTCTGCACTGAAACACACACACACCCACACCAAACATGTTACTCTTCAGGTTCCTTTAAATTTTAACACATGAATATAATGCAGTTAATGTTCACTAGTTCTGCATGTGTGTGTCACCTGATGGTCTGTGCCATGTTAGTCAGAGGAGTGGAGGCAAACGGAAGGAAGCCAGTGTGATGCAGACTGGACCAAACCTGCACCAGGTGGAAAGGCAGTTTAGTCTTAGCGCATCACTTTATACTTCCCTGACTTAATATAACCATGAACATTTACCTTCCCAGGCTGCCGTGCAGCCAGAGCGATAAGGCAGTTGACGCAGGAAGTGATCACGTCTACTGGAGGGTTAATAACGGAGGTCAACCTGTCATACGAATCAAACACACACTGTCATTTTCGTTGTTAATGCATTGTTTATTATTTGATCTACATGTTTATGTGTATCTCACCTCTGTAGCAGCATATAGATCCGTGATGTGAGCGGCAGCAGACAATCAGACACCGTCCAATCGGTGCTGATGATCTTATGAACCAGGTCCAAGATGGGCTTCACTCGCTCACAGTGTACCAACACATCTATTCACACCAGACAGATATCGATATCAGGTGAAAATGTGGCAATATTTCAACAAAATGTAAACATTTTTCAATACACAGGGTCTATAATTTCCACAATGTCATAGTCATAACAATTTTACAGTATACAGTGTGTAAAGTCAGCGAATTTGGCAAATTTCAGATGAATAATACAAAAGTAGGGCTCCACACAGAGCATGAAAGTAATTTTTAAGTTTTTATTTGATTACATTTTAAAATATAAATTAAATTGTTAATGGTTTTATATCATTAAACCAAAAATCCAGAAAAAATAAAACAGATAAAAGATTTCATAAACCTCTACTACTGAATTAATTTTCAGAAATTATTAAATTGTTAGTTTTATTAATTAAATTAATTAGACAGCCTTCTGATTATTAAAATGCAGCTAAACAATTAAAATAGTTCAGAAATAAAACAGAAAAAAACTAAATTTGGAATTTGAGAAAAAATAAAATGGGGCTTTAAAAATTCTAAATGAACTCTTATAAAATTTGTGAAAGTTTAATGATTTCAATTAGATAGACATGCTTTTTCATTAGTAAAATTTTATTTAACCATTAAAATGGAATCCAGAAATTTTGGAAAAAAAAAAAAAACAATTATAAATAACCTAAATTTGTGTAAGCTTCATTAATACAATTTATTTGAAAATTAAAATGGAATCTAAAAAAATGTAATTGAAAAAAAAATGAAATTTGGGGAAATAAAATGGAATCCAGCAAAATTTAAATTAAAAAAAAAAAAAAAAAAAAAAAAAAAAAATGGATTTTGTGGAAAAAACAGATTTCATAGAGCACTTGATTTCACTTGATTGTGCGTACCTGCAGTAGAGACGACGTGCAGCAGCATCTCAATCTCACAAGTGAAAAGAGTCCATGAGCTGTAGGAATACTCCCAGCGCACCAGGAATCCCTGTTCACCCACAGACAGCTGCTTTCCTTCACACACTTGTCCAAAACATCCCTGAGGCATCCGCAGGTTGGTCTGACCCACACCTGAACATACAGAAAGCACGAGAGAAAACGTCACAAAAACGCGTTTGTATGTGTTTTCATACAAAGATGCAATCAGGCAAACAGTCGACAAAAACACAGAAACACTGCATATGACTTTCTTTTCTCAGCACTGACCCAGAGGATAAAGGAGTTTGGGAGTCTGTCTCCTCCACAGAATGCCGTCATCTCTGGAGATCACGTCGTTGGGTTTGTGCTTATAGGCCTCAGTGTAGAACGACATCTTATCTAAGAAGGTGTACACCTGAGAGACAAACCATGAGATGTACATGAATTCTAAAACAATGCATGTACAGATATATGATTAGGAAATGTAACAAGGGTATTTCCAAACTTTGTTTTACCTTCTTAGCTGTAGATTTGTCAGACAGCAGTGCGGTAAGCAACTGAAGTAAAGGCCCAGTCTTATATGGAAACACACCAACTGCACTGTCTAGAATCACACCGAGACCCATGTTCGGCTTCTGTAGGGCACAACCAGAGGTCAAAGGTCATACTACACAGGCATTTTAGAACACACAGAATCTACTAATTTAATGTGCATCAATTGTTTTGCTCACCGACTCCCAGAAAAGCTCAGCCAGACTCGGAGCAGCAAGAACTTCACATGCTGCATTGATCAGATGCTACAGACAGAATAATCATCACTGTTATCTAAGATGAATGCATAACTTATTTTTAAAGAATAACAGTAGCATAATAATTTTGTACCTGTTGGCTGCCGAGTGTGTCTTCTTCAAAAGAGGTGATGACAAAAGACAGGAGACCATAAATACACATCCGCGCAGTGCTCGCTGTGCACTAAAACAGGACAGAGACATGCGACAGTATGAGTAAAGGTCCATGTCACCATTAAAGAAAGATGTTTTTAAGTTAAGCAGTTTGATAAAATGCTGCTCCTACATTATTTCCAGTGCTGCCGAGTGCCTGCAGCATGTTGGTAAGGTACTGAAAGACTCCAAGCTGCAGTGTTGTGTGTCCTAGACGTCTGATCACAGAGCTCACTTCCTCCGGACGCAGTGTGTGTCTCAAAAGAACCCAGGCCAAAAGAACCGGCCCGTGGTGTGAGATGTCACCAAATGTCAACAGCATCTGATCCACCTCCTGCATACACAACAGTTGATAAATAAAAAAGCAAATCATCTACATTTTAAGTTAAACAAAATTGCTCATGCATTCAGATTTTAGAGCCAGAATTATTCATTTTTAAAAAGTTACAATTCTAAAAGAGTTTTAAAAATGCAATTAAATTGATCAAAAGTGGCAGTAAAGATTTGTGTTTGAAATAAAAGCTGTTCTTTTGAGTGTTCCATACATCAAAGAATCCTAAAAAAAAAATGCATCACAGTTTCCAAAAAAATATGAAGCACCACAACTGTTTTCAACATTGGTAATAAGAAAAATAATTCTGGCGCAGCAAAATCAGCATATTAGAATGATTTCTGAAGGATCATGTGCCATTTAATACTGGAGTAATGATGCTGAAAATAAAGCTTTGATCACAGCAATTTATTTAGATAGAACAATGTTATTTTAAATTGCAATAATATTTCACAATATTACTGCATTTCTGATCAAATAACCGCAACCTTAGTGAGTATAAAAGAGTTTCACAGAATTTGAATGGTGTTGTTCGATACCTTGCAAACATCCTGTTGGTCATAAAACTGATGCTGTTCGGTGCGGTCCTCCAGAGCACATTTATGCAGGAAGTCGATATCCATCCCCTCTACAAGAATCAAAGAACTGAAATACCTGTTGAGACGACAATTCACACATTATAAAACACTGTTTGTGAGCATATAAGGTGAAAAGAATCAGATGACTGAGTATTCTGACCCAATGCGTTCAACCAGCGCATCCATGCTTTTATCCACAAGGTGTCGATTGGTCTGTCGCTGTCCAAAACCCTGTTCCTTGAACAGCCGTGTGAAGGTGGCAAGGTCATTGGGTGGCATCTCGAAGTAGGCATAATACAAGAACAAGATCTCCAGCAGCAGGGCCTGTTCTTTCAGACACTGCACAAACCAGTGGGACACCTGCCTCTCCGTCTGCACAGATATGAATAGATCCTGAGTCAAATTCTACAGGTGATGTTGCTTTAAACATAATTAGATTATCATCCCACCATCAGATTTCCATGCGTCTCCCATGTTGGAGCTTCTGATTTGGATAGCGACTCAAACTGTTGTCTATAGTTGGACACTAGATCTTTCTCCAGTTTACTAACACAGTTGGAGTACTCTGCCTAAAGAAAAACAGAGAGAAAAGATGTATTAAATTAATTTGGTCATCTGACTGTCTAATAGAATAACTAATCTCTTTTATTTACCCTGTATGGATGTCTCTCATCCTGGAAGTACGTGAGAAGGTGGAGAACACAGCGCAGAACGCACAGCCGCTCTTCATAGTAGTAATCTGCTATCTGTAAAAGACAATTTGAAAATTGGCGTCACAATTCAATTTATTTTAGCATCATTTTAAGTGTTGAAGCAACAATAGTTTGTTTCAAACCTTTAGCAGCAGAGCTTGACTTTGTCTCTCATCCTGCATCACACCCTGATGAAAACGAAAGGAGGGTTATTTATTTATTCGCATAACTTGAAAAGCTCTTACTATGTTTGTGATGTACATGTATGCCACGTGAGGCCAAACTCACCTTGAGTGTGTTTCGTGTGCCCCTGTAATCCTCCTGGAGGTAACATTGAAGAATCTGCACACTTTGCTGTTCATCCAAACCCTGACATAAAAAACACACACAAATTAGATATTTGTCCACTCCTGAAATCTCAATTCTGTCAGACTTACTGTGAATAAGAGAGAGTGCAATGTGTTTCAAAACACATTTTTGTGTATAAACATGCATATAAATACCCAAAAACACTTTATGTTGTGGTCAAAAGCTTCATTATATAGCCAATGTGCCCAGACACTCACCAGCAGTTTGCTGATCCTGAGTCCGAAGTCTTTGAGAGCTTGTGGTGTGTCTTTATCTGCTTTCAGCTTGTCTGCGGCCGATGTGCTGCACATAACATTTCATCACTTACTATATATTCAACAGTAACAAGACAACTTTCATGAGGTATGTTTACATGCACTAATTTCAGTGTTATTTTACTATAACTGATAAAGCGGTCAATTTTGAATTAATCATTTTAATTTTAGTTTAGTACTTCAACTTAAATAAGAAATGCTGCCTTGACAAGCAGCTAAAATATATACACTGCCAATCAAAAGTTTTTGAACAGGTTTTTAATTTTTTTAAAGAAAAAACATCTCATCTGCTCACCAAGCCTTCATTCATTTTATCCAAAATACAGCAAAAGCAGCAATGTTGTGAAGTATTTTGACTATTTATAAATAACTGCTTCCTATTGGAATAGTTTTTAAAATTTTATTTATTCCTGCGATCAAAGCTATATTTTCAGCACCTTCAGAAATCATTCTAATATGCTAATTTGCTGTTCAAGAAACATTTATTATTATTATTAATATTTAAATCAGTTGAGTACTTTTTTCAGGATACAGAAAGATCCAAAGATCAGTATTTATCTGAAATAAAACGCTTTTCTAACATTATACATTACAGGGGGAGGAGAAATCATAGAAATAAATACTTTTATTTAGCAGGGATGCTTTAAATTGATCAAAAGTGATGATAAAGACATTTATAATGTTACAAAAGATTTCTATTTTAGATAAATGTTCTTTCTTCAGCTTTGAAATTACAGGAATAAATTACATTTTAAAATATTTTTAAATAGAAAATAATTTTGCTGTACTTTGGATTAAATAAATGCAGGTTTGGTGAGCAGAAGAGACTTCTTTAAAACTTTTGACTGGTAGTGTACATATATGATATGGTTTTAGTTAATGATAATAGCCTGACTAATTTTCATCAGTTCGAAAGATTCCAATTGGATTCCAGATGCTGAAAAGTCTGTTTATATAAACCTAAAATTTGCAATCT
Organism: Labeo rohita; assembly: GCF_022985175.1. Lineage (NCBI taxonomy): Eukaryota > Metazoa > Chordata > Actinopteri > Cypriniformes > Cyprinidae > Labeo > Labeo rohita. Next base: position 27,997,043 of record NC_066889.1, read on the forward strand.
GATTTGCATATGTTTACATGTGCATTATATATATTCAGAACAAAACTGGATGTGCTCAACAGGTATACCACTGAGTATATATCATCAGACAATATCTCCCTAGCTTAATAAAGCCAAACTTGTCTTTGTGTTGAGGTTATTTATTTTTACATCTTACATTTTTACATGTTTTAATGTTGTGTTACCTGGGTGGTTTGTAAAAGGACAGACCCTGCAGAAGTCTCTCCCAATTCCGATCCAATTCAGCCTCAATCTGGGCCTGTTGAACCACACAAGAAAATCTCAGGTCACAAATGATGAAGACAGGAACTCAATGAGATACATTATAAAAGTATACTTCACCAAAGATCATCAGTTCAGTACAGTTTAAGAATAAAACAGCTTTATTTATAGCGTCTCCTCACGGAATTCCCTCAATTAACCACTTTTGTACATACGCAGCTGTTTAATTAAATCTAGACAGAAGGCAGTTATGCTGTTATTAAAAACAATATTTAAATACTAACCGGTTCTCGAAGTGCAGATCTGCCCAGCAAGATAGTCCATAACTCTCGGCTGCTCCTGAAGAAACATTTTTAAATGCGTCATAATTATTAATGAACTTTTTCTTTGTTTTTTTGTTTTTTGGCTTAGATGCTGAAAGCAAAGATCCTTCCAGAACTGATCATATAAAGCCAGTGCTCCATTATAGTGTTTATGAGTCCACACATACATTATTTGCACTGGTACTTTAACCATAGCCTTTTTTAAAAATGACAACATTAACTATTTTTTTTCAAATGTACATATTCATAAAAAAAAAAAAACAGTTGTATTTTCAACTAAAAAAAGTTTTAGAACAATTATAATTCGGGACAGCTCTTGACAGCTCAGCTATTTACTTTTACACATTTACAACTCAATATATACACACATCATATTGTTCCTATATTAATAAGTACCCTTATAAGACTGCACACATTCACATATACACACAATGAAACTCATTCATTACTTCAAACTCACATCCTCATATCAAACTCGTATCAAAACAAGACGATCAATTTCACAATTAACCAAGGTTAATATTTTTCTTTCATATAATGTTTAAGAAATTGACGGTTGCTTAAAATCTGTTTATAAACTGCAAATTAACATTTGAATTTAAGCGGCGCGGGTCTGTCAGCCAGCACACGCGACCGACTCGTGCGACCGTTAAATGCCAACTAAACAGCACGTCCGAAACATATTTCCCTCGCAGATTACGTCCAAATACGAGGTATGAAATATCCACACATTACCCAATTACAAATTTCGGTGTAGCCCTTTGAGAACAACTCAAGTAAGTTTCTCTTTCTTCCATTTTACCTGACACACATCTCCGAGTCCGCCATCTTCACCCGGATCACGTGACTAACACAAACGAACCGAGCGCTCTCCTATCACGTGACTTGGGGAACTCATAAAATACTTTTATATTGACAAAATACTTATTCGAATACATATCTACATTTAAATTCGCAATACCAAAGTGGTATAATTAAAAAAAAATAAAAATAAGATATCTTTGTTTTTGACATTAGCCACGTGATTGTTCTGACACCACGTGACCCGGTTGTCCTACATGGCCGCTCCCACCGTCAGTCAGTGAGCAGCTGATCGCACAAAGCACGAGTTACAGCAAAACATTAGGAATATTCTTTTGTTCGAGAACCAAGCGTTAAATCGCAGATAAAAAGGGTAAGATGAACCGTTATTTGGTGTAAATGAATATTTCTGCGTTTATTTACAGTGCAGGGTGTTTAATGAACAGCTAGCGTTGCAGTGAATGAACTGTCATTTCTGCTGAAGAGCCCATCAACATCCAACAGTAATAAAACCTTATAAAATAACGTAAAACTTAAGCATTACGCTTGAATTTGTGTTATGATTTAATGCTAGGATTGAAAATTCCTTCAAATATATGTAGAACATGTATGCAACTGCATAATATCCGTGTATTGATAAGCTAATGTGCTTGTAAATATTTATAAACATCAAGGCTGTCAAACAGTCCTTTCTGTTATAGTATTTTACGTCTAATAACAGATTTATTTTCCACAAATATATAATTTGTATTAAAATACGTAACAAGGTTGTATTTTCTAATATACTGTTTTCAGAGTGCTTAAAAATGCATTTTGTTTACTGATTTATATGATTAGTCATTTCCTAAATTGTTTTAATAAATTGTTTCAGAATACTTATAAAATATTTGTACTATATACACATTTTTTTATACATTAAAAATCCTAATATTTTAAACAATAATATATTATATAAAAGTATAGTGATACAGGCCAGGTTTTCTCTGTTATTTGCATATATTATTAATCACTGTAATGCCAGAGCATCCAGCCATTAAAAGCAGATCATTTTACTTTCGCTGACAAAGTGACACTGTCTTTTCATAATTTACCGTGTTTAGAAATCGCTGGTGTTGAGCATTCAACAGTGCCAAAGTTCACAGTGTCTAGAGTTCAAACGCCGTTGAGAAATTTGACATCCTTCTTTAGTTTCACAGTGAGAGAATATAAGCTCTGGAGAGTATGGATGTGTCTCAAAACCTAGTTAGCTCGCTATCCAGCATTTTAAAGGATCTAGCATCGTCTAGGTAGGTTTTGAGATGCAGCCTGTCTGTAGGCGGCATCACATTGAACAATTCATTTCTTTCCTTCAGAATTTTTACCGTGATATTGAGTGATGATGATGATTTGAGAAAAAAACTGAGGCTGTACCATGGCATAGTTTAATACCGAATGGCAATACCATAATATTTTGACATACACCAAATTATACTAAATGGTTAACTTATTCCATAATGAAAATACTCTATGTGGTATTTACATGGTACTCTAAGGTGCTTGAAATAATGCTATGAAATTACCATGGTATATTTGCCAAAAAGAATTATATTGCTATGGTACATATTCATATTTGCTTTAAATGTTTTTAAAAAATACAAATTTTCTCAGTTTTAGTTTAGTTTATTATGTGTTTTTTCTGTGGAGGGTGAGGGTTAGGGTTAAATATAAAAAATATAAGACAATATTTTATTTTTGTTTGTAAAAGTGAGAGAAAATATTTTATTACTATTAAATATGTTTATTGTAGTTTATTATGTGTTTCAGTTTGGGGAAAAATGCTGAAAATGAGAAAATATAGTATTACACTGTTTATAAAAGCGAGAGTAAATATTTTTATTACTGTTAAATATGTTTATTTTAGTTTATTATGTGTTTTTGTTTGGAAAAAATGAGAGAAAATATAGTATTACATTTTGTTTATTTTAGTTTCTTATGTTCTTTTTTTTTGAGAAAAATGATAAAAGTGACGGAAAATATGTTATTACTATTTAATATGTTTATTTTAGTTTATTATGTGTTTTTGTTTGGAAAAAATGAGAGAAAATATAGTATTACATTTTGTTTATAAAAGCGAGAGTAAATATTTTATTACTATTAAATATGTTTATTTTAGTTTATTATGTGTTTTTGTTTGGAAAAATGCAAAAAAAAAAAAGTAGAGAAAATATAGTATTACATTTTGTTTATAAAAGTGAGAAAATATTTTATTACTATTAATATGTTTATTTTAGTTAATTATGGTTTTTGTTTAAAAATGCTACAAAATAGAGAAAATATAGTATTACATTTTGTTGATTTTATTTTTCTTATGTTTGTTTTTTTTTTGTTTTTTTTGAGGAAAATGATAAAAGTTACACAAAATATTTTATTACTATTAAATATTTTTATTTTAGTTTATTATATGTGTTTGTTTGGAAAAGATGCTAACAAAAACAGAGAAAATACAGCATTAAATTATATTTATTTTAGTTTGTTGTGTGGAGAAAATGCTAAAAAAGCGAGAGAAAACATTTTATTATTAAATTAAAGATTTTTTTATTTAAGCATTACATTTTTAAAGGTTTGTGGTCTTTATCTAATTATATTTTAATGTGTCTTTTCCCAGGTCTAATTTCCCGTGCGCAGGAGAGCGAGAAGCGGACAATGTTTGTGTGTTCACCAGGAACTTTCTGACAGACTACTATCTGACAGTCCTTTATTCCTGAAAACCTTTGTCACACATACACCCCCGCAATCATGCAGCTGGATCCCGTGCTGATTGAATCCTCCGTGGTGTTTGCCGTAGTGATCAGCGTTCACTGTGCCGTGTGGAACCAGCTCTCCTGGTGCTGCATCGCTTTGGCCGTCCAGGCTTTTTACGTACAGCACAAATGGGATCGCCTCATCCGGACCGGTGCCGCCGTATTCCAATTCCGGCCTTCGTCTAACAGCGGCGTGTTACCGGCCAGCATGGTGCTGCCCCTGCTAGGACTGGCTTTGAGGGGACGCTGCATCGCAGTGGGGAACGTCTACATGGAGCGATTCGCCATGGTCATAACAGTGATCGGTATGATGCTGGCGCTGTTTCTATCACTCATCGCGTTGGGAATCACACGGCCGGTGCCAACAAACACCTGCGTTATAGCCGGCATTGCCGGTAGTGCAATTCTGTACACAGTCAAGCAAACACTAACAGTCTCCGAGGTGATAGAAGTCTTGGAGGTGTTGCTAATTTTTGTGTATTTAAGCCTAATCCTCTTGTACCTCCTCCCACGCTGCTTTACTCCTGGCGAGGCCCTGCTGATTCTCGGCGGGATCAGTTTTATCATCAACCAGCTTATTAAGCGCTCTCTAGCCTCGTCTGGGAATGCAAACGCAGATCCACTTCCGTATTTCCTCCCAGTTGCTGTATTAGGCCTAGTCCTACTTGGAATCTTCTTCGCTGTGCTTTTCGTATTCATGGAATCAGAAACCTGGTCAGCGTCGTTTTTCTTCCACACCATGACTGCCGTTTTAGGATTGGGCCTGTTGGTTCCCTGGCTCTCCCTGCTCACGCAGCATCACCCGATTACCTGGTTAATGCATTTCATCACCGAAACCAACACTCGCCTTTGGCTGATCGGATTCTGGGCAGCTTTGCTGCTTCTAGCAGTCGCCGTCGTGATGCATCAAAACAGTCACCGCTCAGCCGGAAGCAAGAAGCATCAAGCATCAACGGCTGTGAGAAAGTATTTCCACCTCCTTATCGTACTAACCTTCGCTCCAGGACTCGCGTTAGACCGTCCTCTGCTACATCTAGCCGCGGTCGTATGCCTCTCAGCGTTTTTGTTTCTCGAATTTGTCCGCTATTTCCGCATCCGACCACTTGGGGCGCCCTTGCGTCGACTTCTTACTTTATTCCTGGATGAGAGAGACTCCGGGCCGCTTATTCTCACTCACATCTATCTTCTCCTCGGCGTCGCCCTTCCAATATGGCTCACGCCTGCGTCGTGCACCCCTAAAGGAGGCCTAGGGGGCGCCGGTGGCCTGGTGCCCTACGCCGGCGTACTTGCCGTAGGAGTCGGCGATACAGTTGCGTCTATTTTTGGCAGCACCGTTGGCGAAATCCGCTGGCCTGGTACGAAGAAGACCTTCGAGGGCACCGCGACATCAGTGTTCGCTCAGATCATCGCCGTGGTGGTTTTTCTCATCGCTGACAGTAGTATAAACCTGAACGCTAGCTACTCGTGGGTCGTGGGTTCGATCACAATGGTGGCTATGTTGGAGGCGTACACGTCGCAGATAGACAACCTGCTGCTTCCTTTGTACCTCTACATCCTTCTGCTGCTGTGATATCAGACCCGTCCAGACAAATCGTACCCTTATGCCAATGCACAGATATTAACAGCGTTAAATGTATACGGTACAGCCCTAGTATTGATTTTGGAAAGCAAAATGCAATAATGAAACATCATTAGAGTGTTTATGATCCTCGTACAGTGAATAGAAATGCACTGAAATGTATTCAAGAATAAACTGTTTGTTATAGTATTAGAGTGAAACGAAGTAGAAAACTTGATATTGTAATCAACGTACAAAATGGCACAAAAACAGATGTTTGAAGGTGAAATGTGTATTTTTTTTTTTTTTTTTTTGCTTGAGTCACACATGCTTTTAAAGGGATAGTCCACTTTAAAAAATGATTAATTACTCAGCCCTGTATCGTTTCAGTCCCGTATGTGTTTTTTTTCTTCTGACTGAGAATTTGAAGAATTTTGGTAACCAAATGGTTTCGGATCTCATTGAGTTCTATTACATTGTTTTTCTATGGAAGTCAATGGGAGCCCAAACAATCATTTTTTCATTTCTTCCACAGAAGGCAAAAACTCAAACAGGTTTGTAACAGCCTGAAGGATTATTTTTGGGTAAACTATCCCTTTAAGGATTCTACATTTCATTTTTTTCAAGGATTACATGTGTTATTTTGGATGTTTATTTTTTGTGTTCTCACAGAAAGCTCTGATGTCTTGAGACGCTGTTAATATTTCATTCGCTCAAATCCTGCATCTGTCACTCCAGTATAAATGACAGGGATTCAGTTGCACATTATTAAAAAAAGAAATGGAAAACGTAATGCCCTTTAACGATGTCTGTACTTGCTGATCAACACACAAAAACACACTTCTTGGATGCAAACACTTAACGAAGGGCACGGTGTTTAGATTTTGTGTATTTTGTTTAGGTGAATCTCATGAAAACATGTCTGGCTTTGTTTTTTATGTTTGCTATAAAGCCTCTTTCCAACAAAATGTTGTGTAAAAATGCTGTAGAATTTGAATTTAATTGAAAATCAGTTTGAAATGTTATATATACACTACCTGTTTTTAAAGAAGTCTCTTCCGCTCACCAAGCCTGCATTTATTTGATCTAAAGTACAGTAAAATTTATAAATATTTTTACTATTTAAAATAACTGTTATATATTTAAATATATTTTAAAATGTAATTTATTCCTGTGATCAAAGATTAATTTTTAGCATCATTACGTTCAGAAGAACAGCATTTATTTGAAATAGAAATATTTTATAAATATTTATACATTATAAATGTCTTTATCATCACTTTTGATCAATTCAAAGCATTATTGCTGAATGAAAGTATTAATTTCTGTAATTTCCCCCAAAAAATAAATAAATAAAAATTATACTGACTCTAAGCTTTTGAATGATATAGTGTGGGATGTTACAAAAGCTTTTTATTTCAGATAAATGCTGAGCTTTGGATCTTTCTATTTATCAAAGAACCCTGAAAAAATGTAATGGCCTGTTTTAAATAGTGATAAGAATAATAAAAAATGTTTTGAACAGCAAATAAGCACATTAGAATGATTTCTGAAGAATTGTGACACTAAAGACTAAAATAGTGATGTTGAAAATTTAGCTTTGATCACAGGAATAAATTATATTTTAAAATATATTCAAATAGAAAACATTTTAAATAGTAAAAATATTTCTGCACTTTGGATCAAATAAATGCAGGCTTGGTGAGCAGAACAGACTTCTTAAAAAAAAAACATAAAAAAATCTTAGTGTTCAAAAACTTTTGATTGGTAGTGTGTATATATGTTTTTTGGGGGGAAGCACATCTACAATTTTAAAATGTAAAAAAAAAATTATTGTTACTTTTACATTATAAAGTTGTGGAAATGTGCTTATGCCAAATTGCAAAAAAAAAAAAAAGTCATTTAATATATGCAAAATATAATTTCTTATTACGTTCTTTTGATTTTGTAGTGAAATATGACCTTTGACATGTTTTATCAGATTCACCTGTTTTATCAAAGTGTAATTTATCCTTTCAGTCCTTTATAACAGCATATATGCATCACTTGAGCCATTGAAGAACACCATTGTTTTTCTATTGAATGACACAAACACTCAAATATAATTTTAATGCTATGAATATCTATGCTATGAATCTGCCTTTATGTCCGATGCAATACGAAGGACTGGTAGCATAGCTTGTCGCCTTAAAAAGTGTTTTGTATTCTGATTAGTTCAATGCTATTAGTGGTTTGTCTGCATGGATCTGTATGTAGAAGGCAGTAGATATTAATGTACAGATCACTATCCTCTAAACGCATGTATGCAATTCAGCTGTCGTGTCTTTACTCTGAGAAAGATTGCATAATTCGTAAATTATGTATGTTTGAAGTTTAATTTATTCATGATATTTGACTGAGGCCTTTTTTTGTTGCTGTCGGCGTTTTGTGTTGCTGGGAACTGTGGTTGATGCGTCAATCACCTGTTTGTTTTGAAGTGCATTCTGGGACATTTTGCATGACACTGGTTTAAGTGTAAACTTGTTTTTAAACTACCTGGGAATTGTAATAAAATGTGTTACTTTATGGTCCATATTTTGACTTTAGGAATGACTTTTGTAAATTATTTTACTGATTTGTGTATTTACAGAACTTTAGTTTTTACAACAGAAGTGACCCAGCATGAAACACTATGAAGTAACTTTCAGACTATTGTGAAAAAATCTCTTTTTATGTTGAATATCATGTTTGTTTTTTGTTGTTGTTATCTTTATTGAAGTTGGTTTTTCAGCAATGCCTATAAATATGTTTTTCAGATTTTCCTGTCAGTGATTGGTTGACATGAGAACTGCAGTTTGGTCATTTATTTCCAGATTATTCTTATTATCAAACGTTCATATCTTTTCTATATTGTATTGATTTTGTTGGGTACTCAGAGAATGTTACATCAAAGGAAATAAAGTGAATTTCTAATAAAATTAAATGTTTGTTCTTTACTAAAACATCAGGTCAGAGATCAGATTATAAACAACAAACACTTTTTAACAAAAACTAGCCTTTTATTAACACTGTTGTGGTTGTAGATAAAATATACAGATGATTTAAAATGATTCACATTTTTTGGTCCATTCACAAAACTTCATATTTAAAGGGATGATCGTTGGTCCAGACATTAAAAAGGCTCATTATAGTCATGTGACTGTCCTGATTTCTCTTCAGCATCATTGTTGACGTGTTATCAGGCCTGTTTTAGTGTTATTTCTGATTTTAAGTGTAGAGAGACGGAAAGGGCAGCTCTTCTGTTGGTTGTAGCCTGAGAGACAAAAACAGATTTTACAAACAGATGACTTTACAAACTAGGCTTTCTACGATGCTTCCTTACACATGGCTTGCATTACCCAGCATGCACTGTTCTTACCAGTTCTCAGGACTCCAAACGGTGTTTTGAGAGTCCATGATGTGAAAGGTGTAAACGTGGCGCGAGGCGTCGGAGGTGTTTGCGGCGCTGCGGTGGACGACTTCACCGTGAATCAGAACTGCTCCACCTACAGTGCCAAAAACATTTGACAAAAGTGGACAAAAAAACAGAGATTAATACTTTTATTCAGCAAGGATGCATTAAAATTGATCCAATGTGACAGTAAAGACATTTATAATGTTACAAAAGATTTCTATTATTTTTAAAATATTAGGCAGCACAACTATTTTCAACATTGATAATAAACAGAAGTGTTTCTTAAGCAGAAAATCAGCATATTAGAATGATTTCTGAAGGATCATGTGACACTGAAGACTGGAGTAATGATGCTGAAAATTCAGCTTTCTATCATAGGAATAAATTACATTTTACAATATATTCACATAGAAGCCACTTTTTTAAATTGTAATAATATTTCACAATTTTTACTGTATTTTTGATCAAATAAATGCAGCTTTCATAAGCAAAAGAGACTTTTTACAAAAACATTTTAAAATCTTATCAGTTACTATTGACTAAAGGTACTGTGTGTGTGTATCTTTATATATTACTAATATTCATTTTTTTAGTTTATATATATATATATATATATATATTTTAGTTTCTGTAAATTTTATGCACCTTTGTCATTTTTCTAATTTTTTATATAGCTCTCTATATAGAATTAATTTTCATTACAGTTATAGTTTTAGTATTAATATTTTATTAAATTGTTTATTTATTTAATAAAATGTGTATTAATAGTATTTTATTAATATTATTTAGTATTAATAATTATTACATTTTTAGTATTAATATAAAAATAATATTTTAGTATTGTTATTAATTTCCAATTTTATTCTATTTTCCATTACCGTTATGTGATTTTTATAAAGCTATCTATATCGCTTTAATTATTTTTTATTTAATTTAAAGTAAAATTTAATTTAAATTACATACTCTGGAAAGAATTAGAATTTTGTTACATATACATATACATATACATATATATACATATATATACATATATATATATATATATATATATATATATATATATATATTTTTTTTTTTTTATGTTAATATTTAACATAAATGGTTCATAGAGCATTATTTTCAGCTTTATATTTGGTATTTGTAAATATTTTTATTTTCTCAGGGATTTTTTTTCATTGATTTTTTCAATGAAAGTGATAACATACATAGTCCCTAAAAAATAATAATAATAATAATAATAATGTTAATAAAAATCCAGACTTTTACATGCACACAAGAAAAACATTTTTGGCCCTCGAGAAACTATTCACATGCGCATGGGAATTTTTTGCATGCTTATGCATTACAATTTCTAGTTTTGTACAACCTAATATGAGAAGAAACCGAAAATACTTATAACCTGCATTTAGCATAATGCAGAAAAAAAAGTGCATATTTGACAATCACTAAACAGCTGCCATGAAATCTCACTTGTACAATACATTTATTTTCATTAAATTCCTAATTTTCTAATATAAAAAAACTAAAAAAATAGGGGGCAAAAGTCTAGAAATACAAATATTTTTCCATAACCTACTTTCGTTTTTTTCATACTTGTCCAGACCTGGAAAATACTTAAATCAAATTCCATGCTTTTCCAAACCCAGTAGGAACGTCAAACATTCATCTCTAATATTATTACTAATGTTAGGCAGCTAGTTTTACTTCTAGTACGAATAGTTTCACACAGTGGACTGCAAAACTAAAAAACTCAAACACAGAGACTTGCACAAAACATTAATTTCCTATGACATTCACTTTTCTTTAACTCACCTTTTTTCACAGGAGCTGGAATGAAGAGCTTGTCGTCGTAGTTCTTCTCTCGGCCAATGAAATCAGTCAGAGGAAACGTGCCTTTAGGTGTCCGCACCATTCGCCTGGAAATCCCATCTACAACACACGAAAAGAGTCTCACAAACGCATTTTAAATGCAAAACACAGCTTCACTCAAACAGCATGCACGCAGAAGTGCCATTAAAGGCCATGAGTGTGTGTGAAATTACCATTGTGTGATCCCGGTATGAACCACAGACAGCCGTTCTCCAGCGTAGCGTCTTCCAGAGCGATCCATATGCCCATCACTCTTCCCAGAGGCTGCGTGTAAAGGAAGGTGGCGTCCTGGTGAGGGGTCACTGGAGTCAAAGATCAAAGGTCAACCAAGTGTTTTTTGTACTGCATTCCCATTGGTTAATGAGGGGGAGGGTCTTACCTTCTCCACCAATCCCAGGTTGCTGTTGACAGAACAGACACAGAAGAGACAAGCAATGAAAAATTTACCCTTACAATGCACGTAAGTATGATTATATGCAGGACGCGACTGTACCTTAAAGATGTACATACTCTGCAGAATCACTGGATTTATCAGCCCGAGTTTCTTAATCACATTCTGCAGATAAGGGAATCACACACACATTAACACAAACATTATGACAAATCGAAGTGTCTTAAAATTGATGTAATGAAAAGAGTGAAGTACAGTTAAACAGTGGATTGCTAGGCTTAGCTTGAAAGCAAACTGGTCTAGGTAAGTGTTATGTAACACTTTAAGGTTCATTAGTTAACATTAGCATTTATTAATCTTAGTTAATGTTCATTTACTAATGCATTATCACGTTTGTTAACATTAGTTAATGCACTGTGAACTAACATGAATAAACAATGTACGACCGTATTTTTATTAGCTGACATTAACAAAGATTAATAAATAGTGTATTAATATGTCCTGTGTATTAATATTAATTATGTATTTTTCATTGTTCGTTCATGTTAGTTAATACATTAACTAATGTTAACAAATGACACATTGTAAAGTGTTATCGTTATTTTATAATTATTTATATACTATTATAGTACTTTTTAATGTTTTGAATTAGCTTTTATTTTGTCATTTAAGTTTTCATTTTAGTTTGTTTTAGTATTTTTATATGCTTTTGTAATTTTTAGTAGGTTTTGCATATTTATATGTCGTTTTAATTCATTTTTATTTCTTGTATAAATTTAGTATTAGCTTTATTTTATTAGCTTTATTTTTATTTAAATTAGCATTTTTAGTAATAATATTTTAAATTAGTTTTTATTTTCATATTTTCAGTTTTTATTTTAGCTTAAATTTGAGTACATTTTTATGTGCTTTTGTCATTTTTATTAGTTTCTTTTATATTTCTATATAGCTTTAATTCATTTTTATTTCTTGTATAATTTTAGTATTAATATTTTGAATTTGTTTTTTAGTATTAGTATTTTTTCTTTTCAGTTCTCATTTTAGTTTAAGTCATTTTGTTATGTGCTTAAAATGTTTCTATATATCTTACATTTTTATTTCAATTATATTTTTTAGTAATAATATTGTGAATTAGTTTTACTTTTATATTTTCAGCATTTATTTTAGTTTAAAGCTGAGTAATTTTTATGTGCTTTTGGTTATTTTTATTGTTGTTTTTAATATTTATATATAGATTTAATACACTTATTTCAGTTATTGTTTTAGTAGTAATATTCAGTTATAAAATTATATTTTTTAACTTTCAGTTTTCAGTTAAATTTGTCATTTTGTTATGTGCTTTTGTCATTTTATTAGTTTTTTTCATCTTTTTATATAGCTTTAATTTATTTTTATTTTAAATTTGTTTTTTTTTAGTATTGTTATTTTTTATCTTTTCCGTTTTTATTTTAGTTTTAGTCATTTTGTTATGTGCTTAAAATGTTTCTATATATCTTTCATTTTATTTTGATTATAATTTTTAGTAATAATATTTTGAATTACTTTTATTTTTATATTTTCAGTTTTTATTTTAGTTTAAATTTTTCTGTATAGATTTAATACATTTTTATTTCAGTTATTGTTTTAGTAGCAATATTTAGAATTCAATTCTATTTCTTTAATTGTCAGATTTCCATTTTTTATATGTTTTTGCCATTTTTATTAGTTTTTAATCCTTTTATATAGTTTTAATTCATTTTTATTTCAGTTATAGATTTGGTCATTTTAGTACTTTTCATTTAAGCTTTTTAATCTAAAATTCAAAAAGTAAAAATCTAGTGTTAGTTTTAGTTAACAATAACAACACTGGCCTATGTTGTCTGGTTTTAAAGAAATTTTAAAGTTTCTCAGAAATCTTCCGATTAAATCAAATGAGGTTTTGACTTGAGTGTTTACATGAAGAGCACAGTTTACATTTGTTTACATGGAGGTTTGGTCATTACTTGAACTTTGGGTGAGTGGGTGACTGCTTTAAACAGCGGCTCATAAGCATGGAGAGCTGTGGAAAAGATAAAAAACAAAAACTTGATGATATATGATAAATGATAGATGATAGGTTATGTTTAATTAATTACTATGTTCTTATATACCCACCATGTCCGATTTTATTCAAGGACTGTTCTTTTGGCACAATGAACTCTCCTGAAAACACAACAGTGTCATTATTTGATAAATTTCCTGTCTTTTTCTTCATCTCAACATGACAATAAAGCAACTAAACTACAAACCTTTATCATCAAACACTCCTTTCTCAAAGAAGAAACGGATCTTGTCTCCACTTGTGATAAAATAGTCTGCATTTCCCTGGACAAACACAAAATATGATCATGATGTGACTGTTCTAACCAGGAACATTTTTCCACTTACGACAGGGTTTATAACTACATTTACCTGCATCTTTAACCAGAAACATTTGGTTGCATGTGGAAAAGTAAAGCATAGAAGAACATTTATAATGACACTGCTGTAGATGCCTGCTGATGATGCATTCTGGGTATTCATCTAAAAGAGTTTACCTGTGTTTTAAGCTGCTCGTCGTGGTCAGTGGAGAACTGTGTCCTGCAGTGTTCAGGAACATCCATCCGCTCAATGATCTCACTCATACGGTCCCTTAAAGCATCACACTCATCTGGGGACAGAAGGCCGTCCAGCACCAGATAGCCCTCATCCCGGTACTGCACAACATAAAACAACACATCATTTAACCATTGTTGCATCAACATCATTTGTGACCCTGGACCACAACAGCAGTCTTAAGTAGCACGGGTATATTTGTAGCAATATCCAAAAAATACATTGCATGGGTCAAAACTGCACATTTTTCCTTTATGCCAAAATCATTAGAATATCATGTTCCATGAAAACATTCTGTAAAATTCCTACCGTAAATATATCAAAACTCAATTTTTAATTAGTAATATGCATGGCTAAGAACTTCATTTGGCCAACTTTAAAAGTGATTTTCTCAGTATTTTGATTTGTTTGCACCCTCAGATTCAGATTTCCAAATAGTTGTATCTCAGCCAGATATTGTCCTATCCTAACAAATCATACATCAATGGAAAGCTTATATATTCAGATGATTTATAAATCTCATCTGTGATCCAGGGTCACATTTGCTCTTTCTGATATCACAAAAAGTACCAATATTGCACATGCACCATGGTATTCTTTGAAATACTATGTAAATTACAAGTAGTACGAGTACAGCAATCATTTAGTATCATTATATGTTTAAAAGTAATGTGGCATATGTAACTGCGAATAGGTTGGAGCAAAACATCCACCTTATTTTTCAATGCGGAAGTAAGCTATTTTCTGATAATGTCTTAGACGTCCAGTTCATAATCCGCTATAGGGAAATAAAACACTGCACTTGAAGTGCAGTAAACAGTAAAACAGTTTGCACTACAAACTACTGTATTCATAATTAAGATAATACATTAAAATACTATGGTAAGACACACCAGTTTGCAATATCAAGCAGCAAAACAAGCTTTTTGTGCAGCTAAAAATAGCTGGAAGTGGATGAGACCGGAAGCCAGACCAAAAAATGTACAAATGTGACCCTGGACCACAAAACCAGTCTTAAGTCGCTGGGGTATATTTGTAGCAATAGCCAAAAATAAATTGTATGGGTCAAAATTATTGATTTTTCTTTTATGCCAAAAATCATTAGGAAATTAAGTAAAGATCATGTTCCATTAAGATATTTTGTAAAATTACTACTGCAAATATATCAAAACTTAATTTCTGATTAGTATTATGCATTGCTAAGAACCTCATTTGGACAACTTTAAAGGCGATTTTCTCAGTATTTTGATTTTTTTGCACCCCTAGTTTTTAGATTTTCAAATAGTTGTATCTAGGTCAAATATTGCCCTATCATAACAAATCAGACATCAGTGGAAAGCTTATTTATTCAGCTTTCAGGTGATTTACAAATCTCAATTTCAAAAAATTGACCCTTACGACTTGTATTGTGGTCCAGGGTCACAAATGGCTGATCCCACTCTTATGGGGAAAAATAAGGTGGACAGATTTACTAATTTCTGTTTTGCTGTCACATGATCAGTGATTAAAAACGACATACAGCTCTATTAAAACCAACGCAGTGCTTTTTTTTTTTTTGGAGACATCTGTACGCTAATTCCTGGTATACCACCACATTAATCTTTACAAATTGTACAAAAAATAAAAATAAAAAACATCCAGGTCATCAAAAACGACTGTGATTGGTCCATCCTCAACAGCGCATGTCACATGACACACAAGTATAGACAAGTATATACACAAGCGTCTGGACGAAATAAATAAACTAATAATGCTATTGCTACTAATAATAATATGTAGACGTTAAACTGAAAACCACATAGTGACGAGCTAAACTATGAAATTATTTCTAAACGATTTTAATGCCTACGGGCCCCGCCCATTTTTACGCCCCTCATTTCATTACACATTCCATTTTACCAGCCTGTTTATAGTATTACACAACACATTTCAAATTTCAACAAAAGTAATTCCACGTGCTTTCAATTTTTTGATTTTAATCTCGTGCATCTTTTGCAAGCATGCACGGAGCGAATGAAAACATTTATTATAAAAAGCAAAACATCGATCTAACAGCACTGAATAGTCTTGTACTGGTAAATCTTCATTGTACAGCGTTTCCGATGCACATGTGCATAAAAACACATCTGTTATGTTTAGCAGTTGTGGTTGCAATTTAAAAGCAGTTTCTTACCTTTTGCACGTCTTGATCTGTCAAACCTTCCATGCTGATAAAGACAATCTGTGAGGAAGGCTAAAAGGAAGGCTGTCCCATCCAAATCTCTCTCTCTCCCTGTAAGCAACCACGTGGTTGCCCATGTCAAATACGATTAAACTGTAACTATGGTGACGCAATAATTGGATTTTGAACAGTAACTCTTTCATTGCATTGCAAGAAACTCAAATGCACAGTCATAACTTAGGTTCAGATGAACCTAAAATGTAAACACGTGCCTCCAGTAAACTTAATTCCAGGAAAGAGTCACCCTGTGTCCTGTGGAGAATGGAAATCTGTTTGTTTAAGAAGCATTACGTGCAAGAGTGCATGAAGACAGAATTGAAAAATGTGGTTGGAATTAGTCAGTGTCTTAATTCACCTTATAAAGTTGGAATTTATCATCTAAGAGAATGATCTGATCATTAATACTGTGCTTAACATTTATCCCAAATGAATAGTATGACAGATTTAGTTATTTTCAGTGCATTGGAAAACATATTAATCAACTATTGCAGTGTGTGCAAACTCAATTTCTGTTTGATATTCACACAAAGGCATTAGAATTTCAGCCAGTATTTAAAGGGACAGTTCACCCAAAATAATACTTGTCATTATCTACTTACACTCACCTCTATGATCTCTCTAAAAAAAAAAAAAAAAAAAAAAAAAAACCCTTTTATTATATGGGGGGAAAACATTGCAGAAATATTTATTTTATTAGAAAAATACCGTACTTGAAGTTGGCCCTTTGCAAACTAAATTTCTTGCATTATCTTAAAGGATATTAAATTATACATAAACCGTTTGGAGCAAACTAAAAACAAAAATGCACCGAAAACAAGTAATAATGTTTTTGTAACTTTTGTTTTGCCAGCTATTATTAATAATTTGACTATGTAATACCTTTTACATTCTTGTGGCATTAAATAAAAATAAATTAATTAATTCTATGTAGAAAAATATGTCACTTCTCCCAATAAGTCACAGAATAAATTCGTCATTGTTCTTTAATAAAAGGGTTGCAAAGAGGTGTTCTTATGTTTTAAGTTCATGTTTTTTTGTTTGTTTGTTTTTTTGTTTTTTGGACTGAGCGAAAATTACGTAGCAGGGCCTACATTTATAGAAATGAAATAATACTTACTTGCAGTCAAACTAAAATTTATTCAGACACCTTCAACATTTCTCACATTATCACAGTTTATTCACTATAGTTTAAAAATGGTTATAAAATATGACAAGAACAAATTCATCTTGATAATGTCAGATAACTTTAACAGGAAAGCATGTAATGGATTAATCAACCAAAAATACAGCCAACTATCAATACTTTGTTGTCCAATTACCAAGAAATGCTTAATTTTGTTCAGTCTGTGGTGTAAATAGCAATTAAAGAAAAAAAAATATGGTCAGGTCAAAGTGTCTGAATAATTTTTGGTCAATTTTTTTTTATAAATTTTACTAGTAGTCCACTGTATAATTCATTTTTGGGTATAATATGTCAGAGTTTACTTTATTTTGCTATCCTCACTTACATAAATGAACTATAGTGTCCTGCACCCACTAGTAAAAAAATATCAAAAATTAACTCTGTCTGAATAAGTTTGACTGTATATGGTTGGTTTTGTATGGTGTATTTTGTCTCTTTACCTGCAGAGAGCGCCGGCGTCACACAAATTGTCAACATGAAGCCCTGAAAGGCGGCTTGTGTTTCTTCTTGTTTTGACGCACTCTGCTTCACCACAGAGGATGTGGAGGAAGCGAAAGCTAGTAGAGATGATAACCTCTTAGTCTGAGTGTTAGCATCAATTAACAAACACAATTCTGCTCTCAATTCTGCCTGGAGAAAAAAAAAATGCACAGCCTGCCAAACAGTAACACTTCCTGGCCCTCATATTGAACGAATACTAAACAATTCTCTTATTCTAGTCTACATTTGAGACAGAAATTAACAGAACTCCAGTTAACATGGAAATGACATCCTATATGTGGTAGTTTGTGATGGCTGTGCGACATTTAGACTCACTGACTTTCATGTACAGTGTTTGAATACGTTTCAAGTGCATACTAACTTAAAGTTTGTATTTTGGTTTAACTTGCTGCCATCTGGTTGGAAGTAACCATGACTTCACTGAAAGACAGAGAGAGAGAGAGAGTGAATAGGATCTTTTATGTGGTGTGGTGGTTTTACTCACCTACGCAAAACAGAAAGGCCCAGTGTTTACTGACACAAGGTGTGTGTGTGTGTGGAGAGGTGTGGTATTTAAGAACTTATGGTCAATATTTACGGTTCTTTTTCAGAAAACAATGCCACGTGTGACCGTGACTTAATATTCTGAAAATTATTTTGAACTTGGTCACATTTATTGATAAATTAGGTAGTGTTTAGTGCATAATGCAATATGAATTTTATGACTAAAACTAATTTAAAATGTTTGTGTTACTTTCAGTCAGCACTGAAAGTAAACAATGCCACCTGAACCTAAGGAAACACACATTTTGCTGATTTTTGCTGCTCAAAATAGTAAATTATCGTCATGTTTTGAGCTGTACTAATCGGTCGGAACGGGAAAAACGTTTGGAGTAACTTACTATAGACTGCTAAACGTTATAACAAATCAGAAGTGTGCAAAAAATCTGTCTGAGGAACAGAAGGTGTTTGCCAAACTGAACCAGGATTTCCAGGGCAACAATCTTGACAAGATTCGTGTTTGTTGTATTAATTTTCGGTCAGGTATGTGACATTTTAGGCTAATATCGTAATTAATACTGCTTGTACGTATCTTTACCACCTATTAGTTTTAGTTTGTCAAAATATTGCGCCCTTTCCTGCTTAAGTCCTTCTCTATAATATTTAGCAGCTTCCACACGTTTTATACATGGTTTAAACAACATAAATTATCAGATCATCCTATTCAGTAGTAAATTAACCGCACAATCCATGCTGTTGTTTACATCCGAGTGTCGCCAATATGGCCGCGCATCCGGGTAACTGACCCAATCATGACGTAAGTGCACACCCTCTATCCACCTTATTTTTCAATGCAGAAATAAGCTGTTTTTTGGTAATGTGTTAGACGTCCGGTTCATAATCCACCATAGGGAAATAACAAGAAGAATCTTGAAGTGCAGTAAATGGTAAAACAGTTTGCAAACCAGTGTATTCATAATTAAGATAATACATTACAATAATATGGTAAGACACACCAGTTTGCAATATCAAGCAGCAAAACGAGCTTTTTGTGCAGCTAAAAATAGTTGGAAATGGATGAGACCGGAAGCAAGACACCAAAAATTTGCAAATGGCTGCACCCACTCTTATGGGAAAAATAAGGTGGATACCAGTCACCATTATGTTTCATGGTGTAGTTCACCTGAAAATTAAAATTCGCTGATAATTTACTCACCCTCAGGCCATCCAAGATGTAGATAAGTTTGTTTCTTCAAATCTGCAGAAAAGTAGCATTACATCACTTGCTCACCAGCAGATCATCTGAATGGGTGCCGTCAGAATGAGAGTCCAAACAGCTGATTAAAACATCACAATAATCCACAAGTAATCCACACCACTCCAGTCTATCAGTTAACATCTTGAGGAGCCAAAAGCTGCGTGTTTTTAAGAAATAAGTCCATCATTAAGACATTTTAACCTTAAAATGTTGCTTCAGGCTAAAATGCAAGTGAAAAAGTCATCTGGTCTGAATCAGGAAAAGACATAAGAATAGCTCAACCACAGTTTACCAGTCAAAACAGTTCTAAACAAATATGTTAGTGTATTTTGATACAAGACAACATATGATGGACTTTTTCAATAAAGGAAGCATTATGGATTTTTGGCCAAAAAGTATTTTTTGGGTGAACTATTCTTTTAATATTTTACCTTTACACTGGCATCATCTAGCCCAATAATTTCTAAATTAAAGTGTTATGCAAAACCAAATGTTTCATGAGAATAACCCATGGATGTGACTTCAGAAACATAAGAGAACACATTTGAGTGTTTATCAGAAGTCTTTACTTGGTTTTGTTTAAAGCCATACTGTGTACATTAGGCAATCTTCTGAACGAAAAGAAAAGTTCAAATAAAAATCATAAAATCATATGAACACATACATATATAAAAAAGATACATTAACGCATAGGATTGTTTTACTTGCAAACACATGAACCGTTTGCATGAGTCCGTGCTTTCTTTTTGTTCTTTCTCATTTTTTTTGTAAAATTATAAAACTTACAAACGCAAAATGTACACTTATATCTTTGAAACGAGCTCCAGCATACAGCTCAGAGAGAGTTAAGGCCATGATAGCGTGGGAACGTTGCTACGACGAGAGTCATTACGACGTCATCGCTCCCTCGACCAATGGGATGCGACGTGCAGGTCACTTGATCCAAACGTGAGTGCGTCCAGAATGGCAAAAGTTTGTTCATTAGAGTGTTTGAGTTCGTAGTTTCTAAATCTTTGTGTTGAGTCTGTGGAGTGTAAGATTTCAGCAAGACATTTGTGGCATCATATTCATAGTCTTTATATGCATATATAAGTAGTAGATTTTGTATATGACCTTTTTGGCATTTGTGGCTATTGGCTCTAAAATGTACATTTTACATATTCGATAACTCAGCTGGCACATTCACAAACGGTCGACTCTTCCCTGACCGGACGCAGCCGCTAAGTAAATAATACACAAACCACATATTGCTTGTTATATCTATTCATTCCAATAATGCCGCTGCTTTAACATAGGCACTCGCATCCACATGTTTACCATGTAGTCGTCGTTTATATGCACGCCCCTCCGTGCCTGTAGGGGGCAGTACATCAATGACTTGACCTTGCAAAAAGTGTGTTTGTGAATGAGAACGTGTTTGAGTGAGTGTATCAGTGTATGTTTCCAAGCACAGATGGCACTGTACTGTCAACTTCCCTTCATACGGAGAAGAAACGTTATCGCCCAAATAAGAATTAAAAACAATAAAAACAAATTGAAAGCAGAACAACCACTTAGTTTACCCAAAAATTTAAATTTGCTGAACGTTTACTCACCCTCAGGCCATCGAAGATGTAGATGAGTTTGTTTCTTCATCATATTTGGAGAAATGTAGCATTACATCACTTGTTTACAAACAGATCCACTGTAGTGAATGGGTGCCGTCAGAATGAGAGTCCAAACAGCTGATAAAAACATCGACAAGTAAGCCACACCACTCCATTTCATCAATTAACATATTGTGAAGCATTGCTTTTGGCTAAAATATGAGTACATGATCCATAATGCCTTCTCCAGTGAATAATTTGTCTTGTCTGAATCAGGAGAGAAATATGCACTGATTTCATTTAAATGCAAAAATGCATTAAGTTAACTGATGGACTGGAGTGGTGTGGATGATTGATGTGATGTTTTTATCAGCTGTTTGGACTCTCATTCTGACGGCACCCATTCACTACAAAGGATCCATTGGTGAGCATGTAATGCAATGCTACATTTCTCCAAATCTGATGAAGAAACTCATCTACATCTTGGATGGCCTGAGGTTAAGTAGATTTTAAGCAAATTTTATTTTTTGGGTGAAATGTTCCTCTGTCTTGCTCAGGCTTGTTCTTTATCGGTTCTCCACAGCTGCTCCTTGACCTCCGGTGGCAGGGTGTTGAAGAGATCCTCTTCTACAATCAGCCCGGAGCGCTTGAGAAGGCGACATTCAGAGAGCTCCACCGGTAATCCCTCCAGCCGGTTTCCACGCAGCTCCAGCTGCATGAGGCCTGTTAATTCTCCGAAACGTGACGGCAACACTGTAAGGCAGTTATTTCCCAAATTCAGCGTCCGCAGCTTCTTACACTGAAACAACTCGGGTGGCAGCGCCTCAATCTGAAACGGAGGCAAAAAATACTGTTAACACACAAGCTATGCCATATGATTCTCTTTAATTAGTGTGTAAAATCTAATGACAGAAAAAAAACACTTTATTGTGCAAAACATTTATTAAATAGGGCTGCAAAACACTTAATCGTGATTAATCGCATTTAAAATAAAAGTTTATATTTACATACTATATGTATGTGTGTACTGTGTATATTTATTACTTATATATAAATATACACACATACATGTACATATTAAGGAAAATATTAGATTTATATATAAAATATATAATATAAATTATATACAAGTATAAATATATACACATACAAATATTTAAAAAAATATATACATGTATGTGTATTTATATATGCATAATAAATAATAAATCTATCACATCTTTATCAAAAAATTTTCAAAATAAATAATTACATCTAAAATAAAGTTTGTTTACATAATATACGTGGGTGTACTGTGTATATTTGTAAATTTTAACTTATATAAGACTTTTTTTATACATATATGAATATAATAGAAATTATAGGAATATAAATATATAAATATTTTCAAAATATATACTGTATGTGTATTTATATTTACATAATAAATATACACAGTACACACATACATTATGTACACAAATACTTGTATTTTGGATGTAACTAATCGCAATTAATCGTTTGACAGCACTAATAAAAATTGTAAAGTGTAGTGTGTAAAATGTAATCAACTGACAGAAAATAAGATGAGCATTATTGTACATAATTTAGTTAAATGTTATTTAATTTTTTACATGTCTATATAGTTTATTATTTTTTTTATATTTTGTAACTTTTTCAGTTATTTATTTTTAGCTGAAATAAAATAAGTTTATGTTTTAAATTTTTGTATGTTTAATTTTTTTTTATTTATTTTATTTATTTTTTTAAATGTCTATGTAGTTTATTTATTTTTTTATATTTTGTAACTTTTTCAGTTATTTATTTTTAGCTGAAATAAAATAAGTTTATTAATTTTATTTCAGTTAAAGTTGTTTTTGAAGTAAGGAAAATTTGTGTTTATGGTTTTAGCTTTAGTTTCAGTTTGATATTATAACCCTAATTAATATCAATGTCAATATAACTGCATAATAATAATAATCATAATAATTAATTATTATTATTAATAGTAGTACTAACTAAAATATTAACTAAATAAAATATGTAACATTTAATTAAATTGCAGCATTTGCTATTTGAGAAATCATACTTAGTCATATTGAAATTTTTTTTTTTTTTTATTTCAGTAGCTAAAAACTATTTTCAGCTATTTTTGTTAACGGAGTAAATAATGTAAAATAAGTGTTAGTTTCATTTCAGTTTACTCTGTTTTGTGCAGTAAGGGATAATGTTCATTCAGTGATCAGTCGGGTGATCAGGTGTCTTGGTCAGGGTTTATTTTGTAATAACCAGCTGATTGATATGAGAAACCCAAAACCAATCATTTGGGCATCAGCGGCCATTTATCCATTATAACCGTCATTATGCTACACTATTTGATCGAAGAATGCCAAGACTGACCAATCAGAATCAAGCATTCCAGCAAGCC
The DNA here is from genome assembly GCF_022985175.1 of Labeo rohita. NCBI lineage: Eukaryota > Metazoa > Chordata > Actinopteri > Cypriniformes > Cyprinidae > Labeo > Labeo rohita. The sequence goes on from NC_066889.1 coordinate 28,020,669, forward strand.
ATGTAATATGATCTATCTGTAATAAACAACGTGCCCCATTTAAAGACACTCGCTCGGCAGGGCGGAGACCTAGAAAACATATTATACACAGGAAGACCAATTATCTCCAGAGTGAGCGGCTAATTTTGGCCCACACGCACACACACATATGCGCTCTAAAAAAAGCAAACGTGCATCTAGTTACAGTCTGCCTTGATTCTCAACAAATAACACAAATTACACAACTCATTTAGATAATAACGAGCTAATGAAGGATCCGGGAAGCTTGTGTGTGTGTGTAAGTGCACACATTCCTCGACAGGAGGACCCATAAACCCGCTATTTTCAGAAACATACCACACATGCTCTCCAACACGCCCATTACTAAAAACAACCACAAGCGCCCGTCAAACTCAAAACACATGAGAGACGCAGGTTGTGTGTTGCATAAGGATGTTCCTGGACTTTATGTCTGTACGTTCCTCGTTTACGTATCTGAGTCGCATCCAAAAAATCCAGATTGAACAAAACAGCGGCGCCATCTAATGCCGCTTACGCCCCAGAGAAAGCTCTGATGGGCGTCTGACGGATAGGTATGCGTAAGACGGGATTGGAGGGTGTGAACTGGGGCTGCTGAGAAATCAGAAAACAGGATTTCCGAAAGCACAATTAGAGCCGCCTTTCTGATACATTGTCACTGACACTGTGAGGCTGCGGTGGATTGTGGAGGATTCTCATTTTGAAACTCCAACAACATGCTATTTATTACAGATCTCGAAACTATGTTATGATTGCCGTAATTTTGATTTAATTAGCGTTAACTGGCATTGGACTTAGAAAGGATGCATTACCTACAAATGACTAAATGGCTATTTCGCTAATTGGTGATGTTAATCAATATGTCTGCGCAGATTAAGTGACGCCACATGAAAGGTTAATTCAGATGTGAGCAAGTTAGTACGTAATAAATGATTATGAAAACATTTTTTTATTTGGTATAACATGCGCTGATGAATCATTCGCAGTAAGACTAGGATCATGTACTTAAGTATTAAAGAGCTTGTGATCACTTTAAAGCATCAGAAAAAATAAATTATATATATATTATATATTATTATTATTACTGTTATTATTAATTTATATATAATCAATTACATTTTAATGTTAAATTAAATTACATATATATTTTTATACACACATATATACAAGTATTATTATTATAATTTAATTTATGTATGATCAATTAAATTTTAATGTTAAATTAAATTACATATATTTAAAAAAAATAAAATAATAAATATATATATATATACACACACACACACACACACACGTATATATATAAAATTGATAATTAACATTTATTTTATAATAATATTTATATGTATATGTGTGTGTAATATATTCATACAAACAAAACTTACATAACTTGTATATAATTAAATTGTAATGTTAGAATTTAAAAAAAAAAAAAAAATTACATATTTAGTATACTTTATTATTTTATATACACACATATAAATAAAGTAAATTAAATATCAATGATATATAATGTATATTAATTATATATATATATATATATTTTTTTTTTTTTCCCCAGTGATGGTAAAGCTGAAGTACAGCATTTATTAGATATATTTTTTTGTAACATTGTAAATTATTGTCACTTTTGAGCAATTTAATGCATACTTGCTGAATAAATGTATTAATTTATTATTATTATTTATTATTACTATTTATTACTATTTATTTTCATTATTATTAATAATAATAAATAATATTATTATTTTTGACTGGTAGTGTGCAGTGGATTTACATAGCACATCTAGTTTTACAGGAAAAGATAAAGCTCAGGTAACAGCGTCTGATGGAATCTCACAGGAACGTGAGGTGACGTGTACATGCAAGTCTGCACACTTATGCTCAACTCACTCTGTTGGCCGTCACCGCAAAATACTGCAGGTTCTGCAGGAAGCCGATGTCTGCAGGGATGCTGGTCAGGTTGTTGTGACTGAGGTCCAGGTAACGCAGCTTCCTGCAGAAGAAGAGCTGGGCAGGAATCTTCTCGATCTTGTTCCTGTTCAGGTAGAGGCGCTCCAGGTTGGTGAGGGTGCCGATCTGGATGGGGATGTAGGCGATCTGGTTGTACCAGAGCTTGAGGCACACCAGTCTGTGGAGATGCTGGAAGCTGATGATCTCCTCGATGGTCTTCAAGTTGTTGTCTTTCAGATCGATCTCCTACAGACAGAAGTTGACGTGCACGTCAGAATAAGTGAACAGAGCTTGTACGAGCATGAAAATACCTGCGGTACGATGTAAGAAATGTACAACATTTATACAACGCAGAACGTTTAAAACACTCAACAGACATTGCAAATAATTACACAACCCTGAATGGCACAAAAGGCCCAATATTATCTAATTTGATTATAAATACATGAATACAGCATACATATTATATTCAGAGTTTTTGAGCTGCTAGATAAAGGATGACTGATGACCTGTAGATTGTGCAGGCTGAATATGGAGTGCGGGATCCGCTCTAGATCGCAGCGCACCAGCTCCAGCTCCGTCAGGTTCACCATCTTCTTCAGACTGTTCAGAACCATCAGTTTGGTCCCTTCGTTATTGATGGAGAGCTTCTGCAAGTGAACGCCAACATCTGTCACCACCTGCAGGGGGGAAAAGACACACTTGAATTAACATTTTGTCATTTAAAAATAAAAAAAAGCTGCAAAATGCAATTCTGTGTGAATCTATTTAGTTGTTAGATTAAAAACAGCACCAGATATTGGCCTTGTCTTCACTTCTTTATGTAGGTTAAATTAAATTACATATTAAATTAAATATAAATATATTTTTTGTAACATTTTGTTCAGAATATGTACTAAATTTACCTAAAACAAAAGCATAAAACAATGCAAAAATGCAGAAGTTATTTGACTATAAAAAAACAATAAGCAGAACTCATATATTTTATAAATAATATAATTTTTTTTATATAATTTTCTATGTAATTTATTATATATACTATTTTTATTATACAAATTATAAAAATACTGTATATACTATATTATATAATATCATATTAAATTCAATTTAAAAAAAACAAATAATAAAAAATGTTCACGTCATATACAATTATATAAATGATATATTTTGTTTACAATATATATATTTAATATAAAAATATAAAAATACTGTGTGCATATATAATATAATATATAATAAATTACATAGATATATAAAATGAATTATTAAAATATATTTTGTTTACAATATATATATTTAATATAAAAATATAAAAACACTGTGTGCATATATAATATAATATATAATAAATTACATAGATATATAAAATGAATGATTAAAATATGTTAATTTTAATTTATAATATTTAATTTATATGAATATTTTAAGTTATATAAATTACACATTTTGTATACAATATTTTATAAAAATTACTAATACTTTATATATATCAAATTACTACAAGTTAATTTTATTTTTTTATTTTCAATTTCTATAAATATTTCAAGTTATAGAAATAATTATATAAATTATACATTTTGTATGCAATATCTTATTACAAAAATACAGTATTTATAATATTATATTGTCATTAAATTATTCAAATATGTTAATTTTATAATATTTGTATGAATATTTTAAGTTATATAAATAATTATATAAATTATACATTTTGTACACAATATTGTATAAAATATAAAATATCTATAGTTATATAAAATATAAAATAAAAATATAAAATATAAAATACTTTATAATATTATATCTTCATTAAATTATTATATGTTAATTTTATAATATTTAATATATATAAATGTATCAAGTTATATGAATAATTATATAAATGATACATTTTATATTTAATATTTTACTACAACAAAAATCACATAAATACCGTATTTATAATATTATAATGTCATTAAATTATTAAACTGTTCATTTTAATTTTATAATATTTAATTTATATGAACATTTTAAGTTATATAATATATAAATTTTACATTTTGTATACAATATTTTATTATAAAAATTACTAAAATACTTTATATATAATTTTATTTTTAATTTTAATTTATTTAAATGTCGAGTTATATAAATAAATATATAAATGATATATTTTGTATACAATATTTTACTTCAAAAATATTGTGTATAATATTATATTGTCATTAAATTATTAAAATATGCTCATTTTAATTTTACAATATTTAATTTCTATGAATATTTTACATTATATAAATTACAGAAATTACACATTTTGTATACAATACTTTAAAAAAATAACTAAATACTTTATATATAATATTATGTCATCATAAAATGTTAATTTTATATTTAATTTATATAAATGTGTCCAGTTATATAACTAATTATATAAATACTGTAAAATACTGTATATAATATTATATCATAATTAAAGCATTTAAATATTTACATTTTAATTTCATATTTAATTTACATAATTGTTTTAAGTTATAAATTATACATTTTGTATACAATATTTTATCACAAAATTATAAGAATACTGTACATATGACACTATATTAATTAATAATTAAATTATGCAAATATTTTATTTGTTTGCTTGTTTGTTTGTTTGTTTATTGTCTTCATAATATTGTGCCTTGATAAACAATGCACAACAAGCAAATAGGGTCAATTTTGATTTCAGCATGGTATTATCATCATCTCTTTCTGAATGCGTTGATGAATCTCAGTGAGTAACATCATGTTACCTGAGGCAGTTTAGTGAGGTTGCTCTTCAGCCGCAGGACCTTGAGCCTCTTGAGTTCCCGCAGGCCGTCGATGACGATGAAACGGTTGTTATCCGCACTGAGGTTTCCGGTCAGATGAAGCTCGCTGAGGTTCTTGAGGCTGTAGATCCACAGTGGGATCTCCTTAATGTCTGTGAACTTTATGTGTAGTGATTTGAGGTTCTCACGGAGGAAGGCCAGAGCTGGAGCCTCGATTTTGGCCGGCGTGTGGTAAAGCCACATCTCCCTCAGGTTAGACAGCTGTGCGATTATGGGCGGGATCGTGACATCAGGAATCAGCTCCAATTTCAGCACCTGCAGGAAATAAAGAGAATACATTACCTGCAGTTCAAACAACCAATGGTGTGCGATTGGGGCGGGGCCATCTTTTTATTTGACCAATAGCATAGAGGATATTATTCCAGAGACCTCATGGCAATTCCGTTTGGTGACTTTAGTGCACAGAAATTACACACTTTGCCTTTAAGAATTTAAAATATAGAAAAAAGCAAGCCATGTGTGAGGAAACAGTTCTAACTTCCTTCTTCAAAGCTGTGTAAAATATGTGATCTTACAGAGGAGTCTTACTGCATGCAAGCGGTTACTTAAGAGGAAGCTGAATTTTTGTGTGTGTGCTTGCTTTTGGGGCTGCACATTTTGGCCGAACATTTTGTGATTACATTAATTTGAAATGTATACAATTATAAAAATAAAGTAAAGAAATATTAGTATTATTTGAATTTTTTAAATTATTACATTTGTTTAAATAAATTGTTTTTTTAGACTACAAAATATTAATAATTTCAATAAATCAAATAATTAAAAATTATATTAAAAAAAAATAGTATTGGTATTATTATTATATATTTTTTAATTATTTATTTAAATAAACTGTTGCGTAAATTGGCCAAACATTTTATATTTATTATTTATATATTTATTTATATATATATATATATTTATATATATATATATAAATTATTTAATTTATTTAAATCAATTGTTGTGATTACATCAATTTAATAATAAAATAATAATTAAAAAAAAAAAAAAATAACTAAATTATTATTAAACAAAAACAAAACTAATCTTAGTAATAATTTTTATAAATTATTTAATTTATTTAAATAAAGTATTAAATCAAATAATGAAACATTATTATACAAGCAACAAAAAATATTAGTATTATAATTTTTGTAAATTATTTAATTTATTTAAATAAATTGTTTTTAGGGCTGCATAATTTGGCCAAACATTTTGTGATTACATCAGTTAGACTATAAAATGTTAATAAAAAAATAATTAAAAAAATTAGTAATATTACTATATATATTTATAATTATTTTATGGCTGTATAATTTGGCCAAACATTTTGATTATAAAAATAATAATTTAAAATCAAATAATTAAAAATCATTAAAAATTATAAAATATATTAGTAGTATAACATTTTTTAAATCATTTAATTTATTTAAATAATAATATTTTTATAATAATACATTTTTAAATCATGTATTATAATTATTATTGAATACAAATATTATTATATATAAATAAGAAATATTATTGTAACATTGCAAAGTAAAATAATAATAATAATAATAATAATAATAATAATAATAATAATAAATTAATCATAATAATTACTTTAAATTACAATAAATTGGTTAAATTACAATACTACAATACTATTTAAGGTAGTCTTCCTTTCTTTATTTAGCAACATTAAACCATCAATCCACCGGGTTATGAGTTTCTTTCTTCTGTGAAACATACAAGAAGATATTTTGAATAATGTTGTGACCAAACAACTTTGGTTCCCATTGACTCATGTTGAACTTTTTTTGTCAACGGGAACCGAAACTGATTACTAACATTCTTCAAAACCTGTTATTTTGTACTCATCAGAAGATACGACCTAGATCAGGCCTACAAGCATGACCTGAATCATCCAACTTGAACTTTAAATATGCATCTTGTAGGAGTTTTATATTTACAATCGTTCAATCACACAAACCCACACACCTCCAGCTCAACCAGGTCGAACACTGTGTCTGGGATCCCGCTCAGCATAAAGAGGTGCAGCTCGAGTTTCTCCTGCGAGTTTTTGGTTATCCTCTGCCTGAGTTTCTCCAGAGTCCATTCGTTATTCAGGTTCAGCTGTCGCAGTTTGTTTTCGCTGACCTCCGACAGGAAGACGGCGAAGCGCTTGGAGTACAGCGGGTCGTACTGATCGATCATGTGCAGCATGAAGGCGAAGTCGTTCTTGACGTCCGGGATGTCGCTATAGCTGCTCTCCTCACGGATGGACTCGAAGGAATAGCGTTTTAGCGAGCGGCTGATGATCCAGTAGAGCGTGTACATGCATATGAGGCCGTAAACCACCACCAGGCTGATGTAGAAGCAGGCCAGGATCTTGAAGAGCGTGGCCAGAGGATGAGCGCAGTGGTACGTGCGATAACCGGTCAGCCGTTCGATGTCCACGGTGCACGACACGCTGAACTCGATGTAGCGAACGTAGTACGTGGTGTAGCAGATGATGATGATGAACTGGGTGACTTTGATGATGATTTGGCGGATGTAAAGACGATGAACGATGTCGCCCTCCTCCACATGGATACGGAACTTCTTCACCTGCAAAAAACAGAAGAATGAGATGAGATGACATATTCAAAATACTTGGGCTCTGTTCCAAAACCTCGTGAACTACTTCACTGTGTACTACCTACACAGACAGCATCCTTCAAAGGCATCCTAACTGAAATGGAACTGCATAAATGATTTGCTAGGTAACAACATGACACAAAAATCAAATCAAATCAAAATCAAATCAAATAAAATAAATAAAAAAAATAAATAAAATAAAATGAAATAAAAATAATTAAATTTTGAAAAATACTGAAATGTTTTCCTTAAAAACCATAATTTCTTTACGACTGAAGAAAGAAAGACATGAACCTCGTGGATGACAAGGGGTGAGTACATTATTTGTAAATTGTTGTTCTGGAAGTGGACTTCTTCTTTTAATATATACATTTAGATTTAATAATACCAACATTTGGCATTGGATGAAATAATATACTAATAAATAAAATATAGTTATATCATGCAATTTTAAAAAGTATAGCTAAATATTATCTAATAAATAAATATTTACATATTTAATAAATATGCATTTGTTTACTTAATATACTAATAAATAAAATATATTTCAGTAGCATAAAAGCATAAATACATATTTATTTTATATATATATATATATATATATATATATATATATAATTTTTTAGTGTACAAAGTGTATATATATATTTATTTTTTTTTTTTTTTATACATACACACATACACACATACAAATATGTATATATATATATATATATATATATATATATATATATATACACACACACATACATATACATATATATATATATATATATATATATATATATATATATATATATACACACACACACACATACATATACATATATATAATATTTAATATATATATATATATATATTTATTTAATATATAAATATATATATTTTTTTTTCATTAATATTTTAAATACTTTTCAGATTTGGCTAATTTATATTAAATACATAAATATTATAAATATAAATATGCAATAAATTTATAAATATTTATTTATCAATACATATGTATTTTTTAATAATATTTATCAATTTCCTTAATTATATTTGCATTATAGGCTCAAATATCTATATTTTATATATTAATATATAAAGTAAGTATAAATGTATACATTCAATTTATTATTTAATTATTTATTATTATTATTATATAAAGTAAGTATAAATATAAAGTAGTGTATGAAATTCTACATATTTTAATTAAATATATATTAATATATAAATAATTATGTAATAATATTTATCAATATTTTTTAGCACTGGCTGCAATAAAATAATTTTATTTATTTAATTTATTTATACTAATTAAATAAGTGAAAATTCTAAAAAATATTTATTAAATTGCTATTATTATATAAATATTTTCATAATATTATTTAGCAATATTTCAGAATTGGATTAAAGAGGTATATGTATTAACATACGAAGTATAAATTACAAATTATAAATACATTTATATTTAAGCATATGTATCACAATGCCCTTTCCACTAATTCTGCCCTAGAATTTAGCCAAAAGAAGGTATTTTGGAGAAATGCATTAAAAAAAAACAAAAAAACAAAAATGTCTATGATGTCTTAAAACGCTGACTACTGAGGCATCTCATTAGGTTTTGGAACACAGCGCTGTTAACAAGACGTCTCGCTTGTGACTTGAGACCAGCTCTTAAATAAAACATATGCACACACCTTCTCAAAGAGCGCTTTGGCCTGCTCTCCTTCCTTCTTGTCCAAGACGCCCGTCTCCGAACGGTCCACGATGCCCTGTTCGATCCTGGACTTGGTCCTCTGCAGCATGGGAACGCTTGCTTCCACATCCTGGTCGCTGACGCTGGAGGTTTTCTTATCCATCGAGCCGTTCATTTTCCCCGCCGGCTTCGGGTCGCTCTCCTCCACCACAGTCTCTGAAAGCGCACGCGTCGTCCACGGCGAGTCGAAACACTTCAACAGGATCGACACGAAATGCTCCAGCTTGGAACTTGTCCGTGGAAACTTAAACCAGAAGTTACTACATGCTAGAAAGATCAGGGTGTGCAGCAGCACCAGATAAGGGAAGTATTTTGCGAACCAATGCAGCTTGTTTTCGTAACATACGGCGTCCACGTAGTTGTACTGGTGTCTGTCGAGGTCGTACTGGATGCCCTTGGGTTCGGGGTTGAGCGGCACGCTGACGTTGAGCAGCGTGCTGACGTTGCTCTGTTCGCAGGTCTGGTTGACGACCCATTTGCATGGCAGGCAAATCATCTTGTCCTGCGTGACCTGCAGCGTGCCACCGAACACCGCGATCATCAGCATCACGATGGAGATGTAGTCTGTGAACACGTCCCACCATGGTTTCAGAATCCGATACGCCGGCTGTGTATCAGCAAAGTATCGCAATTCAGTGATGGGAATCATGACAGTTTACCTGAGAAAAAGAGAGAACGGAAAAATGACTGTGACAGGCCAATAATAATCAAATGTCCATGTCATTTCTACATTAAAAATTTACAAGTTCATTAATTTTGTATAGGCAGGGACATTTCTATGCATTTCATATCATTCTCAACCTTTTGCAAAAAGTAATTTCTATGTGAAAAATTAAATAAATAAATAAATAAATACATTTTATATATGCATAGGCAGGGACATTTCTGTCTCTCACATCATTCTCAACATTTCGCAAAAGGTCGACCTGACGAAAAAATAAATAAAATAAAAGTATGAGGTCATTTCTAAGCCTTCATATGATTCTCAATCTTTAAAATAAAATAAAATAAAATAAAATAAAATAAAAATACAATTTTGGAATAGGTAATTTCTAAGCATTTGTATTATTCAAGTATTTAGGTAATTTCTAAGGTAATTTCTAAAATAAAATAAATAATAAATACAAATATTTGTATCTTTTCTTAGCCTTTCATATCATTCTCAGTCTTTTGCAAAAGGTAGTTTCTGCCCCAAAATAATAAAAATAGATTAATTAATAAATAAATATAAATAGTTAATATCATACTAATAAATAATTATTAGATTATTAATAAATTAACTTCTAAGCCTTTCAAATCATTATCAAACATTTTGCAAAAGATTATTTCTACCACAACATTCTGAACATTTGGCAAAAGGTATACCTTAAAATAAAATAAAATAAAATAAAGAAAAAAAAAAGTAAAGTAAAGTTAAGTAAAATAAAGTAAAGTAAAGTAAGATAAAATTTACAATTTGGAAAAGGTCATTTCCAAGTGTTTCTGTGACTCACAGCCATTTGCAAAAGGTACATTCTAAAAATATAAAAAAATTAAAATTAAAAATACATAAATAAATAAAAAAATTTTAAGGTATTTTCTAAGCCTTTCATATCATTCTCAATATTTTGCAAATGGTAGTATCTGCACAAAAATAAAAACGCTAAATAAATAAATGATTAAATAAATATAAAACTATTTATTAAAATATAATATTAATGAATAATAAATTAATTAAATTAATACATTTCAACATACAAGCCATTCATATCAATCTCAATCTTTTGCAAAAGGTAGGTTCTGCCTAAAAATAAAATAAATAAATAAATAATTAGCAATATATTATAAATAATTAATAAATTAATTTCTAAGCCATTCATGTCATTATCAAACATTCTGCAAAAGGTTATTTTTACCTTAAAATGAAATTTTAAAAATGCATTAATTAATGCATTAATTTTATTTCCTAGACTTTCATATTGTTCTCAACCTTTACAAACAAACAAGGTAATTTCTTGTTCAAAAGGTAACTTACTTCTACCTCAAAAAAAAATAATAAAAAAATAAAATCAAAATATTTTGCAGCCATTATTGCATTATTTTCATGACTAAGCACTTTCTAACATTTAACTCCCTGAAAGACAAAGATTTTTCTCTTAATAACATTCACTGTTGCTCTCAGAAAGAGAAGAAAACAGAAGAAAAAGATTTTGATTTCATGCTAAAAAATCTGCTGAAATCTTCCTAAACTGCATGAGAAAACACACATTACTTAATGACCTTTAACCCTGTTCTGTCTGCTGCTCCTTTCACTTTAAACCCAGTGTTTCTCTTAATTGAGTCTCCTGTCTTTCTCTTACAGTAGCAAGAGTCAGAGCTCAGACCATGGACACAGGAAGTGGCTGCAATGAGTCAGCAAAACATCCTCAGCTGTGCGTGTTTGCGGGAGTACAGTTACAGAGGACAAGAGAACGCCATTAAATTGCACGCACGCACACGTCCCACAAAATCAAAGCTGTGCCTAATTTTAGCAGCCATTCTCAAGGTACATACGATGCATGTACGCACACACACAGTTACGCAGTTAAATCCAGCAGAGCGCTTGACTTTATAAAAGCCGTTTGCGTTTGGGGACTGATGTTTTGAGGCTACAACATCATTAGGGTTGCCAGATTGGAGCTTAGAATTAACAACAGCTGCCATGTCTGCAATAAGCCAAACAAAAAGCGCGTCCCAAATCATAGCTTGCTGAAAACAGGATGTAATGAAACACTGTTTTGGATGGAAGCGTGCATCTGTTCATGCTTTGAACGTTATTTCTTAAAAAGCAGAGCATGGTGCTAACAGCACCAAGTTTATGGGTTTGAAGTTGAGTAAGTGCCTGGCAAATGTGTAAATGCACATGCTTTTTCAGGTAATATTGCCCAATTCTTTCCTGTTTTCAAAAGTTTGGGTGGTTGGTAAGACTTTTTTTTTTTTTTTTTCCCAGTAATGTTTAGAAAGAAGTCTCTTCTGCTCACCAGGGCTGCATTTTTTTTTTTTTAAATCAAAAATACAGTAAAAATGTGAAATATTATTACAATTTAAAATAACTTTTTTTCTATGCAAGTATATAGTAAAATGTAATTTATTTCTGTGATCAAAGCTGAATTTTCAGCATCATTACTCCAGTCTTCAGTCTCACGATATAGTAATTTTAGCAACATTTTACTTATAGTATGCTACAAAGGAGATATTAGTTTGATAACACCAATGAAATCCATAATTTTAGTACACATGCATGTGACCTAAGACACAAACCCATGTGCATTAACAGAATAAAAGCTTACAAAATGAATCATAGTGACGCACCATAAAACAAGTCCTCTAAAAAGCCTTTGTGAGAGGAACAGACCAAAACGTAACTTAAAGTATTCCTTTAAATAATAGCAATTCTACAGTATACGAGAGGTTTGAATAGCAGACACAAGCATTAGGAGACTAATAAAAAGGGCAGAGGAGGGACGGGAAAAGGAGAAAGGAGTTTATTAGCTGGGGAACAGGGCTAATAATACACAAGTGAAGAGATAAAGGCATAATGAGGCATCCAGACAGATAATTCATCATTTCCTACCCTCAATCAATCATTCCAGCATTTAGACGACCACAGAAACCAAACAAACGCCGGTGTGGATGAAGAGTCCGGAATCCGTGACTCAGTGCAGATCGAGAAGCGCTCCGGCTAACGTCTATACTTAGAGTCGGAAAGGCTGGGAATTTTCCGTTTGGGATTCAGGAGCTGGAGTGAAAATGCAGAAAAGGCCCCTGCAATTGTTTATTGAGAGACCTTGTAAAAATTCCACGATGGGCTGAAACGACTCCAAGTTACTAGAGCACCTCCGTTTCAAAACATCCTCAACTGGAGCATACCACATGCTCAAAGAGTGGATGCTTTAAAAGATTATATTACTTTGCTAATTTAGCTAAACTAGTTAACTATTAACTAAAATGCATACATATGCCCATTTGTATCCAAAACAGCCCCTCTGCTTATGTGGGGCCCCCTTTAAGGGGTTATGAGCCAATTAAAATCTGGTTAGAGGTGTGCAGTTATTTACTAAAAGAGAAAAACCTCTCAAAAGTCATTTCTAGACTAGAATATCACTGACGGTTGAAAGCGAATGCTTTTGACTTGGGCTAGTAACAATGTTATTTTAGTGTTATTTATATACTAATACATCATTTCTTAACATTTTTTAATTAATTTTTATATTTTAAACTTTATTTTAGTTTAGTTTTAGTTTAAATTTTAATTTAAGTTTAGTCATTTTGTTACACGCTTTTGTCATTTGTATTTATTTTAGTTTTTTAAATATTTCTGTTTAGATAGATAAGCTTATTTTAATTTTAGTTTGTTTAGTAATTTTGTTTGTTTTTGTCATTTTCATGTATTTATTTTATTTGTTTTGTTTGGATAAGTTTAAGTTAAAACTAAGCTTTAATTACGTAATTTTGTTGCATGCTTTTTTATTTTTAATTTATACTGTTAATATTGGAAGCATTTGTCTTTTTATTATTATCTTAAATATTTCTGTTTAGATGGACAAGTTTGTATGTTAAAACAATAAGATTTCTTTTAAATTTTTAGTTTAAATTAAGTACGTTTGTTACATGCTTTTGTCATTTTTATTTATTTATTTTAAGTTAAAACTAGGTTTTAATTAAGAAATTTGTTGCATGCTTTATTTTTAATTTATAATTAAAATATTTTGTTTAGCTTTATTTTTTTTATTTCAGTTTTAGAAGCTTTTATTTTTGTTATAATAGATGTTTTTAACCTTTAATATTACCTTTATTAAAACAATATGTTTTCATGTTAATTTTAATTTAAGTTTAGCAATTTTGCACATGCATTTGTCTACAAGTTTGTAGGTTAAACATTAAGATTTCTTTTAAAATTTTAGTTTAAATTAAGTACGTTACATGATTTTGTCATTTTTAAGTTTTTAAAATTATCAATTTATTTCTTTAGTTTAAATACGTTTTTAAGTTAAAACAGAGTTCTCATTAAGTAATTTTGTTGCATGCTTTTTTATTTTTAGTTTATAATTAATTTAGAGTTTTTTCCGGTTTTAGAAGTTTTAGTACTTCAACCTAAACTTGTTTTATTTCAGTTATTGGCAATTTCTAATTTTTCTTACTTTTTACTTTTAAGTTTTTCCATGTAATCAGAAAAATATTGGTGGTGAAACATTTTCACAGTGTTGTTTATTCCAGCTTTATTTCTATTTAACAATAACACTTGCAACCCCAAAACCACCAAAAACACTTAAACGTCAGAAACCCTATAGAAAACACCCACAACACCCTATTTTCATTAACACCTCCTTATCTCCCAAACACATACTCTCTATACGGAATATTTACACATTATTCACACAAAGATAAAAACCTACTTCACAACTGACAATTCACACAAAAATTTAATTGATCCATAGATAAATAACCCACAATCACCGTACAGCTGCTAGAGTTCCTTGGAAAAAGGCAAACAAAACACACATGCTGAAGAATATAATTCAACATGGTAATACAAACACACCTGAAATGTAAGAAATAAATCACATGAAAAACTACTTAAAGGATCTCATCCCAAAATGTCAATTCTGTCCACATTTACTGACTCTTTTGGCTTTCAGTTGACCATGTTATCATCTTGATTCCTCATAATGAAGGTAAAAACTTTCAAGCTCAGAAAACGGCAATAGTTAATGATGACAGAATTTATGACTAAACTATTCCTTTAAAAAAAAGAAAAAAAGAAACACACACTGAAATGTCTGAACGCGTCCCTTGAGTCCACGGGTCTCAGCTAAGAGTCTATTAACAATTAACAAACAGCAACCTTCGCACACAGACACAAACACTTCACATATACACACAAACTGCCTCCTTCACAGAGCTGGAAGCACTTTAATAAACTTCAAGTATTTCAAAAGCATCTTCTAAACAGACAATTTCCTCATATCCTGCAAAAAGTAAACAAGACGCTGTGTGCGTGTGTGCACATGTGTGTTGAGGATCAACTTCTTTCCTTTAGGAGCGATTGGAGACGTGTTGTTTTAACACAAGGCCCGCTGAGAGTGTTAGTCTCCGTCCGGCTCCTCACACTGTCTGCTGATCCAGTCTAGACCAGCGCTGGCCGTCCATGAGACGTCTGTTCCATCACAATAACCTTTAGCAACACCACACACACACACACACACACTCTCCCCCATTTACCGTGTGTTTGCTTGAGATAAAAGCCTCTTTCTTTGAATGTAATTACACTTGACATTTTCCTCAGTGCTCTGGATTCCACACGAAACAAACCATTGCTCATCACAGTAATGAGGAAAAGCAAAAGAGCTCAGTTGTTTCCCTTATAATGTTGAAGTTATAAATACTTTCATAAGTAAGCAGTATTGACTTCTCTCATAACCCTCTGACAGCAACGTCATCGCGCCGAAAAAAGCACATCAGCAGGAAAGCTGGAACAAGCTGAGAGAGAAACCGTATTCTCTGTGTATGTTCCTATTTCTCTGAATCTGAACATTGCGTTGTAATAACAGCGGTTAGATTTATGTGCATTACAGTCTGCGCTCCCTTGAGCTGGCAGAATATCCTCCACAGTGGAAGTGCTAAATTGCTATATGGCAAATAACATCTTGATCATGACATGGCAAAAACCTTTCTATAATGAACCTTACTTACTATATAAAAAAGAACGTTCTATAAATTATACAGTAGAATGTTCTTTGTCATATAATGACCAAGATGTTTCATTATAATAATCAAACGTGTTGATCACTTTAAGGCAAAAACCCTTCTATAATTAACAATTATTTATCAAAAACTCCTATAATGGAACATCTTGATCATTTCATGGCAAATAACCATCCATCATGAAACATACTGATCACTATATAACAAAGAACCTTCTATAATGGAACATCTAGATCACTATATGCCAAAAAACATCTATAATTGAACATCTAGATCACTACATGGCAAAGAACCTTCTATAGTGAAACATCTGGGTCACTATATGCCTAAAAAAACTTCTATAATGGAACATATTGATCACTATATAGCAAAGAACATTCTATAATAGAACATCTAGATCACTGTATGCCAAAACAACATCTATAATGGAACATTTGGATCACTATATGCCTAAAAAAACTTCTATAATGGAACATCTAGATTACTACATGGCAAAGAACCTTCTATAGTAAAACATCTGGATCACTATATGCCTAAAAAAACTTCTATAATGGAACATATTGATCACTACATGGCAAAGAACCTTCTATAGTGAAACATTTGGATCACTATATGCCAAAAAACTTCTATAATGGAACATATTGATCACTATATAGCAAAGAACATTCTATAATGGAACATCTAGATCACTATATGCCAAAACAACATCTATAATGGAACATTTGGATCACTATATGCCTAAAAAAAACTTCTATAATGGAACATATTGATCACTACATGGCTTCTATATGAAACATCTGGGTCAAAAAAAAACTTCTATAATGGAACATATTGATGGAACATTCTATAATGGAACATCTAGATCACTGTATGCCAAAACAACATCTATAATGGAACATTTGGATCACTATATGCCTAAAAAAACTATAATGGAAACATTACTACATGGCAAAGAACCTTCTATAGTAAAACATCTGGATCACTATATGCCTAAAAAAAACTTCTATAAAGGAACATATAACTGGAAAGATTCTATAGTGATCACTATATGCCAAAAAACTTCTATAATGGAACATATTGATCAAATAGCAAAGAACATTCTATAATGGAACATCTAGATCACTATATGCCAAAACAACATCTATAATGGAACATCTAGATAACTATATGCCAAAACAACATCTATAATGGAACATTTGGATCACTATATGCCTAAAAAAACTTCTATAATGGAACATATTGATCACTACATGGCAACGAACCTTCTATAGTGAAACATCTGGATCACTATATGCCAAAAAACTTCTATAATGGAACATACTGATCACTATATAGCAAAGAACATTCTATAATGGAACATCTAGATCACTATATGCCAAAACAACATCTATAATGGAACATCTAGATAACTATATGCCAAAACAACATCTATAATGGAACATTTGGATCACTATATGCCTAAAAAAACTTCTATAAAGGAACATATTGATCACTACATGGCAACGAACCTTCTATAGTGAAACATCTGGATCACTATATGCCTAAAAAAACTTCTATAATGGAACATATTGATCACTACATGGCAACGAACCTTCTATAGTGAAACATCTGGATCACTATATGCCAAAAAACTTCTATAATGGAACATACTGATCACTATATAGGAACATTCTATAATGGAACATCTAGATCACTATATGCCAAAACAACATCTATAATGGAACATCTAGATAACTATATGCCAAAACAACATCTATAATGGAACATTTGGATCACTATATGCCTAAAAAAACTTCTATAAAGGAACATATTGATCACTATATGCAAAGAGCCTTCTATAATGGAACATATTGTTCACTATATGCCAAAACACTTCTAGAATGGAACATATTGATCACTATATAGCAAAGAACATTCTATAATGGAACATCTAGATCACTATATGCCAAAACAACATCTATAATGGAACATTTGGATCACAATATGTCTAAAAAACTTCTATAATGGAACATCTAGATCACTACATGGCAAAGAACCTTCTATAGTGAAACATCTGGATCACTATATGCCAAACTTCTATAATGGAACATACTGATCACTGTATAGCAAAGAACCTTCTATAGTGAAACATCTAGATCATTATATAGCAAAGCTCACTATATAGAAAAACCCTTCTACAATGGACCATCTTGATCACTATATGGCAAAATAAACCTTTAAAGCTTCTATAATGGAACATCTATAGAATGGTCACGATCATCATCACTACACGGCAAAAAAAAAATCTTGTATAATGGGTCATCTTGATCCTTATATAGCAAAGAACCTTCTATAATGGAACAACATGAGCAATATATAGCAAAGAACCATAATTTTGGATCAGATCTACAAAAACCGTAGGCTGATAGAAATAGTTTTGTTTTTGTGGACAGAAGTACACAAAAAAAAACAATCACAACAATCCCCATGAAAGTTTGCTATATCTAAAATTAGAAATAGATTGTAAATTACATATCCTCACATCAGCGTACATTTGTTGTTGTAATAACTACACAGCATATTACAGATCATCAATACTTCGAGCTCTACAACCACGTTCTGATGCCATTCTGAAAAAAGAACACATCATATTATTGACAACATCTCATGACTCATGTATCTGACCCGTTTTAACTTACTGGCACGGTTTTAAAGCCCGTGAGTGAACACAAATGAAATTAACTTCTTCTTCCATACAACATTTTGTCCCAAGTCCCGTGAACTCCAGGTGCATCTCGCAAACGCACACAAAGGGTCTGTTGTTTAACTCACTCTCTGTTTAGTTTCCCCAAGGGCATGTTGTCCCCATCTGCTGCTAACGGCTGGTATTAAAGATGGATACAACCCAAACACACACGATCGTGCATCATCCCTAAAACCATCACACTCTGTCCTGTCAGCAAAAGAGCTGAACATCACTGAGATACAAAGAGACAAATGAGGTTTTAACACATCAAAATGTCTTCGCAGGCCCATGAGAGAAATAGATCGGACTAAACAATTACAAAAACCTGCCTTGATATGTGTTTGTTGAAATCCGATGGCTCCTCTATAATGACACTGAAATAAACGCTGGCTCTTTCTCACCACTAATTCAAACTACCTAAATGCCAGAAAGACTGACTCTAAAGTACACAGATGGAGTTAAACCACTCAAAGCAATTAAAAACCTGCATTCGAGTATCAAACCAAACTTTCAGCAGAGGAAAGTGAAATAAAAGCGGTCTATAACATGTTATCATATACCACAAACAACAATTTGGACTTATCTCTTAGTTTGCAAAAGCAAAACTCATGCATTTACAGTAATGGAAGTCTATGGGACAAAAACATTTTCCTAAGACATTTGCACTGAGAACTTAGGAACCAAATCAATCTCATTTACGGATAAATCATTTGTGGTTTTGAGAAATGGAACGAACCAATTCACTGATTCGAATAAAAGAATGATTTAGCCACAAATCTACTTTTCCTACAAACATGCCAAAGAGAGTCAGGGCAGATATCAAGATTTTCAGTAAACAATGACTTAAACTGTACTGCTGCTTTTTACAAAAAGCAATGCAAGTGTAGTTTACTACCTTATGCAGTTTTTTTTAAATAATTATTTTAAAATGTCAGATTTTTAATTTTTTTTTTAATATCTTAGATATTTTGTTAATCAACGAAACTTACTTTTGTGATTTTTTTATTATTTTATATATTTAAAAAAAAAAATAAATAAATAAAACAAAAGTAAGTGTTGTGGATTATATATATATTAAGGTTTTATATAAAAAAGTTATTTATATATATATATATATATATATATGGTATTATTTACAGTATATAGTAGTATTTTATTTATTATACAATTTATTTTATTTTTATAATTTTACATACAATAAAATGCGTATAGTATTTATATTTCATATAAATACTATAATAATTTCTGTATTTTACATTTTCTTTTATTAAAAAAAAATGCATATAGGCAGAGCAACTAAGATCTCAAAAACTGGATCAATCTAATTTGTGAATTAATCATTTTGAGAACCGGTATAAACTAATTCACTAAAAAGCTCAAAAGAATGATTAACTCACAAGTCATCTCTAGCTTAAACTATGGTCTGTTTCTCACAAAAAGCTATCGTATGACTTCAGAAGACTTGGAATACAGTGCACAAGAACAACCTTTATTGATTTCTTCCATTTGACAGTGTATATAGTTTGTGCATTCATTTTGTTGTTCTGATGCATTTAGTGAGATAATGGGGTCAGAGGTGTGTGTGGCGTCCCACAGACACACTGGCTTTGGGCTTTACACATCACACTGCAGCCATGCAGTCAATTATGGGTGTGTCCTCCTTAGATCAAGCATGCTTCCTGGAACACATGCTGCCTGCTCCAGCTAACAAAGACAACTTCACACGTGTAGAGAAAAAACATCAGGCCCACACTTGTTCAAAACACACATATCTTGCACCTCAGGGTCAAACTTTAACCCTCATCTAAAGCAAACATCTTGTTCTAGGACCAAACACACTTAATTAGAATAAAAGCAAAGGATGGAAAAAGCACAATAAAAACAGCCTGTACTATTTTTTTTGGAAGTCATACGACCGCTTTGGGCGAAAAACTGATCCAAATTATGTAAAGTGTACAGTTGCATAATGGTGGTACACTCTTCATACTTCTGAGGTCTAAACCTACAACCAACAGGTTACATATTTTTAACCAGTAAGCCACAACACACCCAGCAGGGAGTGTCTTGAAATCAC
>NC_066889.1:28046358-28076358 GCF_022985175.1 Labeo rohita
TTCGCAAAAAGTGCACTCATTACAATTCATATTAAATCTATGTCTGAGGAACTCATTACAAGGATAAATATCATTAATAATTTTAAATTGAACTTCTTTTACCTTCGGTAGAAGTGGGAAAGAGAGAAATCTTGTTCTAATTTGAACCACTTTATCACCTGGAAAATCAATATTTATTAAATAACTCTAAAAAGATTCCAGCTTTTGTGCTTTTTTGAAAAAGCTTTTACGTATTGTCTCTTAAATACTATAAACAAGGGGGGTGATTTAAAAAATCTACATTTGTGAATAAAATTCTTAGCTAACAAAAGCAGATTATTAATCAAAAAACTTTTTTGACCAGCGGGAAAACCATACTTTTGCATCTTTCATCTCAAACTTATGTAATCCACATGTTACTGGCGGATAAACATGGTGGGCGTGGCTTCGATGCGTCTCTGTCGTCATCGGCAAGCGACGAGCGATTCAACTCGGATATGACAAACATGACATTTCAGCCTCAGTAGAGATATTGCGTGTGTTAAAAAAAAGACAGTTAGACCGGTAACGTTTCAATAATGGCCTCTCGATTATGCTACTTTTTATTCAGACCGAGAATACCCAAATCACGTGGTGCGGGAAGTCTGTCGGTAACGTTACATACATGTACATCATGTACAGCTAGAGGCAAGCATCAGGAGGCACAAAAAAGGGATCTGGGATCTGTTGAATCACGAAACGGAAGCAGATTGAGTTTCTGCAGGAGCTTCACAACTTCTGTATGCAGGACTGAAGCCATTGGACAACTACAGTCAACACACTATCACCTGGTTTACACCTGCAAAGTAAGATTATACTACTGTCAATGTTTGACTGCTTAGGTAATGTTCAGTCATTTAATTGTACATTTTGTCTTTAGGTGTGCTCTACTCGCTCTATGAAGAAAATATCCAAGATAGCCTATCACAAGGGTGTTGTTATTGTAACTTGCCCTGGATGTAAAAACCACCACGTGATCGCTGATAATCTTAAGTGGTTCTCGGACCTGGAGGGGAAAAGGTGTGTATGTTCTGTGCAAGAATTCTCATGCATATTATTTGCATTTTAAAAACTGAAGAGAATAACAACTGTGAAAGCTGCTCCATGCTATATTTGATTACTTTCTTACATTTTTAGATGTGAGGGATGCCCATTCCGCAAATTTAAATCATTATATTACAACCCCAAATCAGAAAAAGTTGGGACAGTATTGAAAAAACGCAAATAGAAAAAAGAAAGTAGTGATTTCTAAATTTACTTTGACTTGTATTTCATTGCAGACAATACAACAGCGCATTATTTAATATGTTCCTCATGATTTTTTTTTTTTTTTTTCCTCAAAATAAACACGTATGCCAATTTTGGTTCTTGCAACACATTTCACTTGGGAAAAAAAAAGTTGGAACAGTAAAGCATTTACTGCTTTGTAATGTTGCCATTCCTTTTCACAACACTTAAAAGAGGTTTAGGGACTGAAGACACCAAGTGATGAAGTGTTTCAGGTGTAATTTTGTCCCATTCTTCCTGCAAACAAGTCTTAAGGTGGGCAACAGTACGGGGTCTTCGTTCGCCACACATTCTCTATTGGAGACAGGTCGGGGCTGTACCCTGTATCCTCTTCCTCCGCAGCCAGGGCTTTGTAATGTGTCCAAAATGTGGTTTTGCATTGTCTTGTTGAAATATGCATGGGCGTCCCTGGAAAAGAGGTCTTCTTGAAGGCAGCATATTGTGCTCCAAGATCTCCAAGATGTACTTTTCAGCATTAATGGTGCGATCACAAAAGTGCAAGTTACCTTTGCCAAGGGCACTGACACAACCCCATACTATGACAGACCCTGGCTTTTGGACTTGTTGCTGGTAACAGTCTGGATCATCCTTTTCTTCTTTGGTCCGGACGGCGTCCATTTCTCCCAAAAAATACCTGAAATACTGATTCATCTGACCACAGTACACGTTTCCACTGTGTGATGGTCCATCCCAGATGCCTCCGAGCCCAGAGAGGTTGACGGCGCTTCTGGACACTGTTAACATAGGGCTTCCTTTTGGCACAGTACAGTTTTAACTGGCATTTGTGGATGTAACTACGTATTGTGGTACTTGACAAAGGTTTGCCAAAGTAGTCCTGAGCCCATGTGGTGATATCGCTTATAGGTGAATGACGATTCTTGATGCAGTGCCGCCTGAGGGATGAGAGATCACGGTTGTTCAGCTTAGGCTTGCGCCCTTGTCCTTTACGCACTGAAATTCCTCCAGATTCCTTGAATCTTTTGATTGTGTTATGCACTGTTGAAGACGAAATATCCAAATGTCTTCCTATCTTTCTTTGATGAACATTGTTTTTAAACATTTCAATAATTTTCTCACGTATTTGTTGGCAAACTAGCGATCCTCAGCCCATCTTTGCTCCTAAAGGGCTAGACCGTTCTTGGATGCTGCTTTTGTACCAAATCATAGTTACAATCACCTGTTTCAAATCACATCATTATTTAACCAATTTACCAGATTACTAGCCCCTAAATTGCTCCTGTCCCAACCTTTTTTGGAATGTGTTGCAGGTCGGAATGACATATGACGTAGGAAAGGACGTATATTTACAAATGAAATGAAGTTGACCAGACAAAACATGACATATTTTGTGTTCATATTGTCTGCAATGAAATACAAGTCAAAGTAAATTTAGAAATCATTACTTTCTTTTTTTGTTTGCGTTTTCCATACTGTCCCAACTTTTTCTGATTTGGGGTTGTATAATACATTTACTTTCATGTATAAAGTGCCAATTTATACTGTGAAAACAATAATAATTATAAATCTTTTTTCTTGCTAGATGTATATTTTACATTATTTAAATCAAATTTAAAATGTTTATATATTTTTTTATTAATTACAATTAATTAAATAATATTTATTTTAATCTGTTTTTTTAAATTTATATATTAAGTTTAATCTATTTATGTTTTAAAATTATTAATTATATATATGTAAAATATTTGAGATATTTTTATTTTCTATTACATTACAGTATTATTTCGACTAACTGTAATACTGAACTGCAAGATTTATTATTCATTTAAACCATTTTTTTATTTTTAGAAACATAGAGGAAATCTTGGCTGCTAAGGGTGAAGCAGTCCGAAGAGTTCAAGGGGATGAGGCCCTGGAAATTGTTGCTGAGGAATCAATAAAGGAGGCTTCAAGAAATAATCCAGATGAACAGAAACCACCACATCTCAGCGATGGTTCAGACAAAACATGATTGACCTTTGTCAGTTGCATCACTGGACATTTATTATTCTTTATATATTTTAAATATTCTTCTAAATAAAGCATTAAAAGAAGTTGTTGTTTTTTAAGTGTTCGGCTCCCCCTTGTGGTCACTGCAACACTTTCCCTTGAATGTCCTTTGATATTTTCAAACACATCACACTTTATCAGCGACCTTCGATTGTTAAACATGAAAACAACCAAATCAATACCGTTTTTGCAACATCTTTTTGATTTTGTTAAATATTTTTGTTTTTATATACATTTTAATAACAAAAAACTTTTTTTCTTTCAATTGTAGGGAAATGGTGTTTGTTCATTGTTAAAAAAAAGAACTGAAAAATTAATAAAAAAGCAAAAAGACAAGATATTTGAACAATACATAAGATAATATGTGACCCTGGACCACAAAACCAGTCTTAAGTCGCTGGGGTATATTTGTAGCAACAGCCAAAAATACATTGCATGGGTCAAAATTATACATTTTTCTTTTATACCAAAAATCATTAGGAAATTAAGTAAAGATCATGTTTCATGAATATATTTAGTAAAATTCCTACTGTAAATATATCAAAACTTAATTCTTAATTAGTAATATGCATTAGTTGGAGCTTCATCTGGACTACTTTAAAGGTGATTTTCTCAATATTTAGATTTTTTTGCACCCTCAGATTCCAGATATTCAAATAGTCGTATCTTGGCCAAATATTGTCCTATCCTAACAAACCATACATCAATCGAAAAACTTGTTTATTCAGCTTTCAGTTGATATATAAAGCTCAATTTTGAAAAATTGACCCTTATGACTGGTTTTGTGGTCCAGGGTCACATATATTACAGCTAATATTATATTAATATATAAAAGTTATTACTAGCTTTTCTTGAAAAAAGGTATTTCTTTTTAAAAACATTATATCATTATATAAACATTAAATAATTTGTAATATCATCCTAATAATAGCATTTGGCAAGGAATAGTTATAAAATAATTATAAACTCATTAAATAATTATAGACCCTTTTCAAAGGGTCTCTTAAAAAAAAAATAAAAAAGACCAAGTATTTTTTTAAAATTATAATAGTCAATCCAAAACTCTTCAAAGTGATGACATTGATTGCAAGTTTCATGGAGTTTGCGTAGGATGCTGTGACGCAGTCACGTTTAGCAGCGACAGCACATAAATAGAAAAAACAGGTAGAATGGCAATCAACAGACAAAGGGATCCCGCGATGGGCGGGGCTTAGCGGCTTGCTCTTATTGGTCAGGATAAAAAATAATTTTCCTACTCTAACTTTATACAATCTATTATCAGTTCAACATATATTAAAGTTTCTCAGTATCATTACTAAATTGTAAAATATTGTCTAGACCGCTAAAGAAACGTCGCGAAGACAGAGTGGTCACATGACCAGTGTTACTTTTCTCACCGCTGTAGTAAACGGACCAATCATAATCGTTTGGCGTTACAAACACGGTTGTTTTAAAACAACATTCTACTGAGGAGGCTTCCACTCATGCGCCTGGAATCAATGTCGCACATTTCGAAATATTAAAAAATGATACTTTCTAATCTACAAAGGTCTCAAGTAAGACAAAAAACGTCTTGAGATTTGACTGAGCCGCAATGGGGATTCGTCTTTTCGAGTAACGGAGCGCTCCCTGCAGGAACAGAAATGTCTCACAAACATGTACTAACTAGTACGGAAACATTGGAGACGTCATCGGCCGTGGCTAATAGTGAAACCAGGCGGTAATCGATCACACACCGCCCAGACAGCCTCCAACTAATGACCGATCATCTCCAGAACGACTTTATGCACTCACCCGGACTCCATACTTGAAGAAAACGCTGTTTTTTGTTACTGTCCCAGCATGAATTCAACCGGACTGTTGTGTGAAACCGAGCGGCCGCGGCACCGTCCTTTCCTGATCGGGGTGAGCGGAGGAACGGCCAGTGGAAAGGTACGAAACACTAAATGAGCGATGCAAACTAATGCATAGGTGTTTTAACGCATGCAAACCTACAAATGTTGTCTCTTAGCTGTCACAGTCAACACTTGTCTGTTTTGAGCCTTTGCATTTAAGTGGAATGCATGCAAGTTAAATCAAACTATATAAAGTACACAAGAACAGCATGCAAAAGGTAATTCTAGGAAGGAAAATGTAAATAATTCACACAAGCTCAAGCATTAGCATCTGGCTCCTATAATCTAATACCATTACCAGTGTTGGTAAAATAAATGTAATTGTAATTAGTCACAGTTTCTGAGAAAAAATGTGTAATTAAATTAGTTACTTTTGAAAAATGCCAGTGATTACAAAGGGGGTTACATCTGAATTTTTTCACACACCCACCCCTACTTGACTTAATTGACTTCTTTTATAAATTGCATTGACTGCTCTAAAATGAGACACCGATGTTTCAGGAGTTTAGGACACAGAATAGGACACATGCTTATTGGATAACTGTTTTATTTCCTATTTGGGTTTATGCATCTTTATTTTTTAAGATTGTTTTTTCCAAGGATTTGTTAGATGTTAGTGTTTTCTGTCGTAACTATGCAAACATTTGATTTCAAACCCAGTATCATAGCTATTAAACTAGTTATGTTATTTATGTTATGATCTTGTTATGACATATAGCGCATCTGCGCTCACGGTGACCCGAGTTCGATTCCCGTCTCGAGATCCTTTGCTGATCCCGCTCCCCTCTCTCCTCCCAGATCTTTCCTGTCATCTCTCTACTGTCCTATCACAATAAAAGGCATAAAAAGCCCAAAAATATAAGTTAAAAAGTCTGAATTTGTGGTGGCTGTGCTTTAAATTAAATGATTACACGGCTCCGTGGAATGCTTGATTCTGATTGGTCAGTCATGACATTCCAAGGTGTGTTATTCCCCAATAACAACTGGTAGGAGCAAATAACACAGACTCATTCGGGGTAACTTAAGTCAGCGCTATATGCTTGATAATTTTTCTTGGCGGAAGCTTTGTGTTTGCTTGGCTAATAAAATATTAAAGCTTAATTCAATATTATGTGGACAATTTCTTAATTCTGTCATCCTGGTATTGTGGACTCGCTCTACTGTTTCATACCAACGCAGCTGCTGCCATTTTTTTTTTTTTTTTTGTACTGTAATGGATTGTAAGACAACTAACAAACTAGTACTACATCCTTAATTATTTATGTGGTGAAATGTTGTGTAAGAAAACTGGTATGACTGCACTGTATCCCTAAAATGTCTAGTTTGAACTTGCCGTTTGCTAGCAACTGATTTCTTCATGGAAGCTTTGCGTTCGAATATTTCAACTCAGATCAGTGTTTTGTGTCTAATTATTTTGACACGAAACATCTAAATAATCTATCAAGCAGTTGTGTAATAAGTTGGATGCTACTGTAAGGTTAACTCTGCCTGGTTTAAATGTTTCAAAATGATTAACAGTTGAAAATATTAGAAATTTAGAAAAGTAATCAACAAGTAATTAAAAGTAGTAAGTTACATTACTTTTATTAAGTAATTGAAAAGTTACACTACTTATTACATTGTACATCAAGTAACTTGTGATCTGTAACCTGTTACATTTCCAAAGTGACCTTCCCAACACTGAATGGACCATTACAGTATCTGTAATGGTATTCAGGCTGATGCAATTACAAATGAACACTAGACTGTCAGTCCAGATCATTAACTGCTGTTTTTCTCCTGTCAGTCCACGGTGTGTGCAAAAATCATGGAGCTTTTGGGTCAGAATAAGGTGGATCATCACCAGAGGAAGGTCACTATTGTCAGCCAGGACAGTTTCTACCGGGTTCTCACTCCAGAACAGAAAGCCAAAGCTTTGAAAGGCCAGTACAACTTTGACCATCCAGGTAAAAGCAGTGAACAGTAAAAATGCTGTCATTATTTACTCATCCTCATGTGGTTTGATCTTTACAAAATGCCATTTTTTTAAATACACTATGTTTTCTCGCTCTCAGATGCTTTTGATACAGAGTTCATGTGTCAGACGCTGAAGGACATCATTGACGGGAAGGTGGTGGAGGTTCCTACATATGACTTTGTCACTCATTCCAGGCAATAAGACACGTCAAGCAGTGACACACTCTTTCTACACGTGTACACTGATAGCGTGTTTTCTGATAACAGACTGTCAATTGTGTGTGTGTAGGCTGCCAGAGAAGATATGTGTGTATCCTGCTGATGTGGTGCTGTTTGAAGGGATTCTGGTGTTTTACACACAGGAAGTCAGAGACATGTTTCACATGAAACTGTTTGTCGACACGGACTCGGATGTTCGCCTGTCTCGCAGAGGTAAATACTGTTAAAGCAAATGGTTCACCAAGCCATTTCTGTGCATTAGAGACAGTATTTTTATAAATAAAATGTGACCCTGGACCACAAAACTAGTCTTAAGTTATTTTTTAAATGTAAGTAACATTTTAAATTACATCAAATTTGTTGTTAGGTTCAGGTTCACATACACATTTCATTTTTATATATAGAGTTTTATATCCAATTTAAAATTCTAATATCCAGATGTATTAATTACAGTTATTAAAGAGTTAATTTTAAGAGTTCAAATTAATTTTAAATTTAAAACTTAATAAGAAGAACTAACTTATAAATAAATAAATATATGACTAGAAAATGATTATGTACACTAGATTTTTAAATTTTTTACCTACCAAGGCTGCATTTATTTGAACAAAAATACAGTAAAATATTATGTAGTAACATGTGAAATATTATTACAATTAACAATAACTGTTTTATATTGTAATATATTTTACATTTCTTTCTTTCTTTTTTGTGTACATTTTGATACATTTTTTAGGATTCTTTGACAAATAGAAAATTTTAAAATACATATTATTTAAAAAATAAATATTTTACGATATTATAAATGTCTTTACTGAAAGTTTTGATCTCCTTGCTGAATAAAGTGTTAATTTCTTTTAAAAACAACAACAACAAAAAATCCTACTATTCTTACTGACCTTGAACGTTTGATCAGTTTTGTATATCAATTATATTTATTTTACTTTTAAGCCAAACATCATTTTTTAATTTGAAGTAATGGAAACATAAAATATTTGAATAATTACCTTAACAGTGTGCATATCATGTGTTTAGTTCTGCGTGACATGAGAAGAGGTCGAGATCTGGAACAGATTCTCACGCAGTACACCACTTTTGTTAAACCAGCCTTTGAAGAATTCTGTCTTCCAGTGAGAAAACACACACAACAAAAGCTGAAAACACATTGAATATTTGTTTAGTAGTAATATGATGCATTCATGACATCTGAAATCTCTCTCCAACCTCAGACCAAGAAATATGCAGATGTCATAATACCTCGTGGAGTTGATAACATGGGTAAATATGATTACAAAGCCAATAAATATTCAAAAATAAGCCTTGCTTTTCAAACATCTTGCTTCTCTTTTGTCTTTTTAAATTTATTTAGTGGCAATAAACCTGATTGTGCAGCATATTCAGGACATCCTCAACGGTGACATCTGCAAATGGCAGAGGGGTTCTGTCAACGGACACGCCCATGGGCGGAGTCTAAAGAGGGGCGTGGTCGAACACGACGAGAAATCTAGCGGAGGCGCGAACGTCCCGCCGAAACGCCCCCTACTGGAGCCCAGCACGCGACCACATTAACACACAAACAGAAAGGAGTCATATGATCACAAAACCTGAAAGCTTGAATTTTTCTGCATGCTTCCAACACACAATCTGTATCAGGCTCACTTTTCACAGAATTTAAAGGAGTAGTTTACCCAAAAATGAAAACGAGGTGGATGTAGATGAGTTTGTTTCTTCATCAGAATTGGAGAACTGTAGCATTACATCACTTGCTCACCAATGGATCCTCTAAAGTGAATGGGTGCCGTCAGATTCAGCGTCTAAAATTTTTTACTAACATGCAGCTTTTGGCTTTTCAAGATGTTAACTGGTGGACTGGACTGGTGTGGAGTATTTTTGGATTTTTGTGATGTTTTTATCAGCTGTTTGGACTCTCATTCTGACGGCACCCATTCACTGCAGAGGATCCACTGGTGAGCAAGTGATGTAATGCTACGTTTGTCCAAATCTGATGAAGAAACAAACGTGTTTACATCTTGGATGGCCTGAGGGTGAGCACATTTTCAGCAAATTTTCATTTTTGGGTGACTATTCCTTTAAGACTGCCTTCTGCTGCTGAGTCACCTGACCCTCAGTGTGACTTTTAACCTGTAGTCACATCTTTCTCAAGGCAGAACTGTTCTGTATAAATAAAATAGTAATTGTCCTACATGTCACAATTCACATTCTAATCACATTAATCTCTACTCACGTTTAAAATAACAGTCAGTACCTGTAACAGGGTAAGTCAGTGTACATCGGCACAAACAGCCTAGTCTGTATTTCACTGCCTGATCCGTCTCATAAAACTATAATTTCACAACTCCAAAACATGAGATTGTCAATTACACATGTAGAATATAAAAGTAAACATGTTTTGTTACTATTGTCAAGTATAATGGCATTTTAAACGCCTGAAATGAAGTTTCAGTGCTGCCTTGTCTAGCATAAACTCCTGTTTGGTCAGGATGAGACATGAAATGGATGAAGTAAAATACTTCTAGTGAATTATAGTGATAGTATAGTATTTAAAATTATTAATTATTAATTACTGATATGTTTATTTTGAATGTTCTGTATAAGTTATGTCATTCACCTCACTCTGTAATTTGTTCCTAAATGTGAATATTTTAAAGTAGTTATTCATTTGTAATCAGATTTTACATTTTACTTGTACAAACCTTTTTTTTTTTTAATATTAAAGAGAACAAGCTTATGTGACTTAATGTGTCATTTTTCACATTCTACATTGTTTGATAAAATAATGTAAACATGTTTGTCAGAATAACGAGTAATGAAATGTTAAATGCAATTTATTACTTGTAATCAAAACTTAATTTTCAGCATCATTACTCAGGATTCATACAAGATGCTTAAAACGGCATTTTCCAAAAGATGGGCAAAAATCTTACACTAAACCATGTCAGATGATCCATGTTATACCCATGAATGAAAGTTAAAAATGTGGGTCTTTTATAAAGTGAATTTTACAAAAAAAAAGCTGTTTTTGTATAAAAACCTATTAAAAATATTTATTAATTT
Organism: Labeo rohita; assembly: GCF_022985175.1. NCBI lineage: Eukaryota > Metazoa > Chordata > Actinopteri > Cypriniformes > Cyprinidae > Labeo > Labeo rohita. The sequence continues at coordinate 28,056,816 of NC_066889.1, forward strand.
ATATAAATTTAAAAAAAAAAAACGGAACAAATGTAGTAAAAACATTAATGAACAGAAAAATTACATTTGTTTAAAAAAACAAAAACATTATTTTGTTACAAAATTACATTTTGTTGCATGAGACCATGAGTGTACAACCCAAAATAAAGACTGCATAAGGGTTAAAGTACTTGAATTTGACGTTTTGAAATGTAAGGCCTGGAAAACCCTTGAAAATGGCAACATTCCTGAAGAGGTACTTGAAAAGTACTTGAGTTCTTGAAAGACAATAACTGTATTCTATGATATAAGTGTTTAATTTTTTCAACAAGCATATATCTTTTCACACAAAATTTAACAATTCAAAAAACAACTGAATCGCTTGTTTCAGTTTCACAAAGCTACCGAGCTAGTACTGAGGGTGTCGTGTAAAAACGGCTGAAGACGCGAAAAGAGAAACAGATTAACCGAATCACTTGAGTGAGTCATTTACGCTGGAACCGCTCGGACTGATTCAAATTCGTGATTTTGATCATTCATTTCAAGTGAATCACTAGCAAAAACTAGATTTAATTAAAAAAATCGTATCTTTTCGAAACTCCGAATTTTCACTCGAAGCGCTCCAATCGGATCGCGAATCATTTGATTAAAATCAGGAATTCAAATCGCATACTGCGAATCATTTGGTTTAGATCGGAACTTTGCGAATCATTTGATTCAGAACGGGACTTACAGTTTGTAAACCATTTTATTTAGATCAGAACTTCACGTATCGCGAATCGTTTGATTTAGATCTGAACTTCGGAGCGGGTTCGTAAATCATTCGTTTCAGATCAGGAATTCAGAACGGGTTTGTGTTTTTTTTCCAGTAGAAAACAACCATTAAGACAGTATAGTTTAAAAAAACAAATGGTTTTATTATGGGAAAAGTGGATAACCTCAGTTTTACTATAAATACCATTGTTAAACTTTTAGTGTAGGAAAACCATGGTTAATCTGGTCATTTTTTTGGTCTTTTTGCTCGGTAATGGCACTAGTATGGCCATTTTTTTTGAGGTGTAAATGTGCTGAATGTAGTTTTGGAAAAATACAAACACAATACAAAGAGAGCAGTTTTATTGGTGGTTGAATATACAGGATGTTATAGGTGTAACAGGAAAAAAAAATTCCCACAAGTCAGTAAACATCACAGACGCCAGACGCCACACACACACACACACACACACACACAGAAGAAAGCAGCTTCAGCTTCCCTTCTCCCATATGTGAATAACGACATTCTGTAGAAAAACCACATTCACACACAAACACACACTCTCTGATGCCCAGAGATCACAGCATATTCAGTCCTCATGTTTTTTTTTGCCTCATAATGTTAGTTATTTTAGTGCATGACTCATTTGGTTCGAAAATATATTTCCTCGTAACTGCCCTCTCTACATAATGGGAGATTATATATCACGACTGTACATGTACATTTATACAGAACATATCATACACATCCCAAAAGAAACAAAAACATCTAAACGCCGTCAAACTGCTCGTCGACAGGCAACACTGAGCCCCGCCCCTCTCGGTGACATCATAGTCCACTTCGATAAATGTAAAGGTCATTTTTTTGCAATAATCAAAAGAGAAAAAAAAATTATAAATTAATTTTGGATGCATTATGACAGTATATTCATGACAATTTAGCATATTTATTAATTTATTTACTGAATTATAAATTATTTTCTTTAGGATTTGTTTGTAACATTTTCTTATGTCGTGAACAATTTGATGATTTTCTTTTGAATAGTTAATAAACTTCGATAAATGTTAAGGTCATTTTTTTGCAATAATCAAAAGATAAAAAAATATAAATTAATTTTGGATAAAGAAAAACATTTTTTGGTTGCATTATGACAGTATATTCATGACAATTAAGCATATTTATTAATTAATTTATTGAATTATAAATTATTTTCTTTATTTGTTTGTAATGTTTTCTTATGTAGTGAACAATTGGATGATTTTCTGTTTGAATTGTTAATAAACTACGATAAATGTTAAGGTCATTTTTTTGCAATAATCAAAAGATAAAAAAATATAAATTAATTTTGGATAAAGAAAAACATTTTTTGGTTGCATTATGATAAATGTTATTTATTAATTAATTTATTGAATTATTTTTTTCTTTATTTGTTTGTAATAATCAAAAGATAAAAAAAACTATAAATTAATTTTTTTTGGATAAAAAAGAAAAAAATTTTTTGGATAAAGAAAAACATTTTTTGGTTGCATTATGACAGTATATTCATGACAATTAAGCATATTTATTTAATTTATTTATTAAATTATAAATTATTTTTTTTAGGATTTGTTTGTAACGTTTTCTTACGTCGTGAACAATTTGATGATTTTCTGTTTGAATTGTTAATAAACTTCGATAAATGTTAAGGTCATTTTTTTGCAATAATCAAAAGATAAAAAAATATAAATTAATTTTGGATAAAGAAAAACATTTTTTGGTTGCATTATGACAGTATATTCATGACAATTAAGCATATTTATTAATTTATTTATTGAATTATAAATTATTCTCTTTATTTGTTTGTAATGTTTTCTTATGTAGTGAACAACTGGATGATTTTCTGTTTGAATCATTCATAAACCAATCTCGTGTAAACTTACGAAATTACTGCATAAAAAGGCTTTATGAACAATAAAATGTTTTTATTTTATGAAAGTGATCCATTTTTACCTTCAGATTATAATAAATTTAATTTAGCACAGATACTACCATTATATTTGTATTTTACGAATGCACTTTATTATTTTATTGAATGTAAACTAACATTTTTTAAATTTTATATTAAAGTAATTTTAAATGTATTTATGCATTTTGGGGATTTTGCAAACTATTAAAAATGGGGAAAATGAAAAAATGTGCATGAAAAGAAATAGTCATGAAAATAATATCACAATGCAATTTTGTTTTATTTTAAGGTGAAAAATCCACACGTTCATGACGGTTTTCATGGGATTTAACAGGGCGTCAGCGTTTTGACGGGGTAAACCATTAAATTGAGGGGTGCACATGGTCACACACAAAACAATATAGCAAGACGATGTGAAAAACGAGTCCAAACGTCCAGTTCATTCTTTCATTTTCAAATTAATATATATTCCATATAGTCCATTACTCACGGCGTCTGTCAAAACATACTCGTTTCATCAGATCAGCGAATATTCCTTATAAAACGCTTATAAGATTGCACACATCCGCCCGTTTCCCAATCGACCCAGTTACACAGTTCCAAGCGGGAATTGTAGGTTGAATCAGACCTTTGGAAGGTCAAACGGGACAAACAAACATGAACTCACTCCATCAGGCACAGTGTATTAATATCAAATGAACCAAGCCCTCTCAGAGTGTGTCTTTCTGTACAGCCACACGTAAACACACGCAAACATAGAAAGTTGTGAGGATTTAGCTTTATATCACAGCGTTCGGGTCCTCTTGAGCCCTCAGCGTGCGCGAGTGCGTATCTGCGTATCTATACTGAATTAGGATTCCCCTCTTGAGGTTTTAAGGAAACAGTCAAGGGAAAAAATACTGCCAATGTCTGAGTTTATTGGTGCAAACTAGAGCTCACATGTCTCGGTTCAGCCCATTTCAGCTCCAGAACCGCATTAAGAACTCTAGCGTGGGTAAAACAGCCTAGCGTGGGTTCCCAAGGTTCTGCAGGAGGTTCAGGTCTCACCGTAAATTGTCTCTGAGGTTCTAGATTTCAGGTTCTAGGTCTTCTCCTCACGCTCCGTCCTGCGCCGCGAGATGTTTCGTGGTTTGATCTTGAGCGAGAGCTCCCATAACGCCTCCTCCGCCAGATGATCGCTAAAGTCGTTGAAGAACGAGACGATGTCTTCGTTCCGTTTCAGTTCGTAGTGTCTACGAAGATGATTTAAAATAAAAATTAATCATTAAACAATTTTTTTAAAATCAGTTACTTGTGAAATCTGCAACATATATGACAATTTACTATATTAAATATTAATACTTTTTTATTCTGATCATTTATATTATTATATGCATAAAAGTCTTACATAATAATTCCAGAAAAAATAATTATCTAAAATATACGGGGAGAAAAATTTTCTTATCTTATAATTTTGAATTTTTAGATCATAATTGTTTTTTGTTTTTTTGCCATAATTGTTCATAATTATGACTCTTTATCTCACAGTGACTCAGTATCTCAATTTCTATTTTTTATGTCATAATTATGTTTTTATGTCAGTTTCAACTTCTCATAATTATGACTTGGTCATAATAAGTGACTTGGTCATAATTATGTTTTTTGTCATTTTGAACATTTAATCTCAATGACTCAGTATCTCAATTTCGATTTATGTCAACTGCTTTTAATCACAACTGTGACTTTTATGTCATCATTATCAGTGACAAATGTTTTTTAACTTCATATTGTCTTATAATATCTTTTCTTATCTTATTTCAGATTTTTCAGTATCTCATAATTTCAAGATTTTAATGTCAGAATTATTTATAATTGTGACCCTGGACCACAAAACCAGTCTTAAGTAGCACGGGTATATTTGTAGCAATAGCCAGCAATATACTGTATGGGTCAAAATTATTAATTTTTCTTTTATGCCAAAAATCATTAGGATATTAGGTAAAGATCATGTTCCATAAAGATATTTTGTACATTTCCTATGGTAAATATATCAAAACTTAATTTTTGATTAGTAATATGCATTGCTAAGAACTTCATTTGGACATACCTCATAACGACTCAGTATCTCACAATTTCATGCCATGATTTTAATGTGACAATTGTGATTTTAATCTCATGTTAATAATGATTTTATAACTCAGTATCTCATAATTATCACTATTATGCCATAATTATGATAAACACATTTTTTTCCTCTTATGCGGTGGAAATAAGAGATGTTTTAATATTAGACTTGACCACCGCCTTTAATGCCTCATTGCTTCATTTTACAAATCGGTTTGATTTATGGCAGACTTTTGGACTGCATCTTAAATCACGTGTAATCTAATCTCACGCTTCTCAAACGTGCGGCTTGAGGCCAGAAGATTACTCACACTTGCTGGAAGCGTCTCATGCTGTCCAGAATGTTGAACTGCTGCCAGCGCTTGGAGAAATTCACTTTGCCGTCGATAAAATCTGGGTTTCCGAGATGAACGAACGTCAAATCCTGTAGGATCAAACCCCTGTCAGTGGAAAAAAAACCTTATTAGCAAAACTAAAACATGGAACATTAAACAATCTTCAATAACTGTCATGTATACATACAATACATGCAATTTTGCATGTTAATTTTTATTAATACATTTTTTAATTAGCTTGAAATATCATTTTATTTAAGTTACCTTTAGCTGTTAAATTAATTACTGTTTTAGTTTCATTTAATAAAGACATTTTTTGTTGAAATTAAGCAGATGTGTAGAAAACATCAGAGCAGCATGCGTTATTAAATGTCCTAATTAAAACTATTAAAAATAATTTTCAGTAAATAAAATCAAGCTGAAATAAAATAAGATGGAAAACTTAAAAATTAGACATGTTATTATAACATAAAAGTAGAAACAAACTGAAATAAGTTTGCTGACAAAATAAAATGACTAAAAACGACTCAAACAAAGCTCAAAACATTTTAAAAACCTAATAAAAATGAAAAAAAGCACAAAACTAAATTACTAAAATTTAATCTAAAATTAAAAACTAAAAAAAAAAAAATTAAAAGGTAATTTAAAATATTACTAAATGCATAAATAATAATAATAGAACATCACTGGTGCATAAAAACAGTTTGCTGAAGAAATAAAATGACAAAAATAGACAGAAATAAATATAAATTAAAGCTAAATAAAAATATATTTTAAAAACGAATATAAATTACTAAAATTTAAAACTAAAATTAAAATAAAAAAGTTAAAAGGTAATTTAAAATATTAATACATACATAAATAATACTAACTGATATAAAAATAAATTAAAGCTAAATAAAAAACACAAACACACAAGAAAAAAAAAGACAAAAGAACAAAAAATGTACTAAAATCTAAAACTAAAATTAAATTAAAAGGTCATTTAAAAGTATTAATAAATACTATAACAACACATAAATAATACTAAAATAACACTGATTCACATATTTTTATGCAATGTCATGAACCTCACAAATTTAATCAAATATAGGATTTTGTGCTTCTCTGACTCTCCAACGTTGCAAAGCTGTGAGATTTCACCAGACAGTCCTTTGGTAAGCAGTCTGAGGCTGAAAGAGCCATCTTTAATTAGCATGAAATGCTTTATTTGCTTATTTATTATTTCATTTTAGTTTATTTTCTGACTCCTGTATTAATTTTAGTACAGTTTAGTTTTGCTTTACACAGAAACTCACAGGTATGGTATACATGGAGGCTCCACTTCTGCTAGCGCCGCTCTGTACGCTCTGAAGGATGATGAACTGTCAATCAATGTGCAGTACTCCTCCAAACCCTGGAAAAAAAGAAAAAAAAAAGAGACAGACAGACGTTTAAAAAGTGAGATCAGATATACAATTTTTTCATATTTCTTATGATTGACTACTATTGAGTGGTTTTCTTCAGTTCTGTTAGTTTTGGCAGTGAGAAGGAAGTCAGACCGCTGTGACTGACCTCAGACGTCTGTTTCTGCCATTCCAGTCGTCTGATTGGTGCAGAGTCCAGCGCAGAGAGAATCGCCAAATAAGAGTTGAAGTTATTCAGTTTCCGCAAGTGCTACGGATGAGAAAAACATTAAATCACTCAGAAAATAAAGAGAGTAATGCACTTACAATCACCCCACAGCCACAAATAAAGCCACATGTGTTTTTCATACATTCACATATGAGTGTTATTCTAGTTACCTTCATGATTTTGATGAATTTGAGCAGCAGTTTCTCTCTGTCCTGAGCTTTCTCCTGTTGGATGATGATAGAGCGCACCCTAGTGGACAGGAGGAATTACAGTTGAGTACACACATGGATGTCAGAGTGAGCATGGGGAATATGTAGAGCATGAGGGTGTAGTTATAGTTTAATAAACACACAGAAACAAACTCAATCCATCAAAATAAAACTTCAGTTTAAATTATGACAGAAATATACTATAGAACATTGTAAACAATAGTGCTTTTAATAGTAATAATAATAAAATAATTAAAACTTTAAGGAATATGTTTTTTTGTTTTAATTTTAAGACTCTGTTTTGCAGCATTTACTTTGCCAAAGAATAAAATGAATCAGGGTTGCCAGGTTTTTAAAACAAATCCCACCCAATTGCATGGGATTAAAAAAATAAATAAATAAATAATTCGCCTTCCGGGGGGTAAAATACACATTTTTTTGGCAGGGTTCCCCTGGTAAAATTAGCATTCCTGGGGCTAAATATTATGTTATTGGGGTCGCTTCAACCAGCGGACAAGAAAAACTACCAGTGGCAACAGTGTTAAAGTAGCCCATTTTCGCAGGAAAACCGAGGACTTGGCAACACTAAAATAAATTGTTAAATTTGTATTTGATTACATCAGATTAATTAAATTGTTGATGTTTTATGTCTTAATTGTATTTCCAATGATTTTGATATAGCTAAAATTAATTACATTTTAAATTTAATAAAAAAAAAGAATTGCATTTTTTAAAATGTTAATAAATTATTTAAATATTATTTTTGTGAATTAAATTGATTAGACATGCTTTTGATTTAAAAAAAAAAATATTTAACCAATAAAACAAAATGTAAAACATGGAATTTTGGAAAAATAAAACAGATTTCACAGGGTTCAAAAACATTTTTTTCCCTTAAACCTTTAAATTGTTGTTTGGTCGATTTCATGTTTCACGATTTAAATTAATTAGACATACTTTTTCCATCGCTAAAATTTAATTTAATCATTAAAATGGAATCCAGAAAAATTTAAATGGCAAAAATAAAAATAAAAAATAAAAAATGTAATTGTTGTAAATTGTAAAAGAGATGTAAATAAGACATGCTGTTTGATTACTAAAATATAATTTAACCATGAATTTAACCAGAAAAAAAAAATTAAAAAATTAAAAAACAGAATTTGAGAAAAAAAATAATAAATTAAAACGGATAACATAGCACCCTATATCTACATACAAGTCTTGCCCACACCGAAGCTTGTTTAGGCCAAGAACTGCCCACTTTCCCAGGAAGACCTACATCGGACCAACATGAAGAATTTCCATTCACAGCTACAGTTTTTACATTCCATTTAATGCCAATTACAACTAAAATTTGAACTTCAAATCCAGACCCTTATTGGTTCTCAGAAGTGCCTGGAAACTGTATCAATTTTGAGAAATCCTTTGCCGTTTTTGTGTGCAATATGCATATATAGAGAACATGTTGTTTTGAGGGCGTAACAGGTATCTGTAAATATGTACCAGTAGCTCATGTTGTTAAAGTGCTCTGTAAACTGGGTCAGATTTGGACTTTTCTCTTCATTCTGTTCTTTTGCCCAAAGCAAGACCTCAGGAATCTAAAGAGATGAAAGTGAGAACAACAGGTATTACTTTTCACATATTTACACTCACAAATCTCAAAACTCTGTTTCTTTACTTTATCATTTAAACCAGTGTGTATGCGTGTTTTACCTCAATCTTATAAAACAGTTCTGCGTCCAGCAACGTCAGCTGATCGGCGATCTCATGACTGCGGAAATCATGCAGCGTGCCGGGCCTTTTGGAGAAAGAGACTATTAAAAACACAGACAAACCCGCACAGATCAAACCCGTCCTGATGACCTTTGAACTTTGACCTTTACCTGGCAGAGACGCCCCGTGCGGCGAGAGGTTTGAGCATGTGCATGTGTCGCAGGAGCCTCTTCTGTTCCACTTTATCGAGGATGTTTTTCCGCAGGACCCGCGCCAGACTCAGTTCTCCGTTACAGACCAGCCGGAACACCAGATCCATCAACTGCCGCAGGATGTCCTCGGTCAACTCCACCAGACTGACACACAGACAGCACAGAGAGGTCAATCAATCACACATGCACTACCTTTTAAAATTTTGAGGTCAGTAAGATTTAATCATTGACATTTCTATTCAGCAAAGACGCATTAAAAGTGATATTAAAGACATTTATAGTGTTACAAAAGATTTGTATTTCAAATAAACACTGTTCTTTTGAACTTCTGAACACTGTGTTGTCTTCAGCTCACTTGATAATCAGAAATGTTTCTTGAGCAGCAAATCAGCATATTATAATGATTTCTGAAGGATCATGTGACACTGAAGACCGGAGTAATGATGCTGAAAATTCAGCTTTGTATTACAGAAATAAATTTCATTTTATATAAAATATATTCACACAGAAAACAGTTATTTTAAATTGTAATAATATTTCACAATATTACTGTTTTTACTGTATTTTTTATTAAATAAATGCAGCCTTGGTGAGCAGAAATGAATTTTTTCAAAAACAAAAAAATTGCTAAATATATTTAACAGTGTACATAAAAAATAGCTATTCAAATAAAAAAGGCTTATTATATATATAAAATTGTAAATAAAATTCATATAAAATAAAAATTTTTTAAAATAATTTTGCTTCAAACAAAAAGACAAAAAACAAATGGGAACATTATTTAAATTAATTAATTATTCATTTGATCCAATTTTTTTAAACTAGTTCTTCAAATAGATTAAAATATGCTGAATATTGCTGAATAAATGAATATACTTTTAAATTATTATGAATAAATTATTATCAATTTCTTTTTAAAAAAACAAGTCTCTAATTGCATTTCCTTAGCTTCAACTTAGTAGTAGCTATGTAAAAAAAAAAAAAAAAAAAAATTTACTCACCAAAGTTCATCCACGACTCTCACCAGCACGAAGAACGTGTTTTTACTGACACGCTTCTTGAAGGTGTCTGGACTGTGACAGAACCGAGTATATGTGCGGTGGAGTTAAGAAAACAAACACACATGTGCAAACTGACTGCTGCTAATACATAAAAATAAACCATACAGAAGAAAGGATATCTGTAGTGTAGTTTCTTAATGAGGTCTTCAGGCGTTATGAAGGTTCTGTAGGTGGTGAGAAAAGCCTCGCAGTACAACACCAAATCTAAAACACAAATAGACGAATGAATATGCACTCGAGATATACAGCAAACTTCCATCACACAAACACTGCCGGGAATACATCAGTCTAACACACTAAAGGCAAACTATAAGAGAAAACAACACAATGAAATGCAATAATTATGACTGATCAAGCTTCATACGAAGAAAGCATGTGAATTACCTTTGCGGTCTGTTTCTGTAGCGTGAACTAACAGTATATCACCAGAGCCGGCTCTCACATCAGGACCATCATCATTCTATCAGAGAGAGAGACAGAAATATTACTGCAGGCAACCGAAGTCTGGCTCAGTTTGGCTCCGGCTGCCCATCGCAGCACTGCACCAGCTGACGTCTGAGTGTGTGTGTGTGTGTTTAGACATCAGCCACTACAGAATGACTCTCTAAACACTGGAGGCAACAGACAAAAGCTCTGACCTTGTCAATAAACTCAATACATCAAATACACACATGCAACAGATTTCCACACAACTCTGTTAGATTCATTTCTCTCTGATTCCTCATTCTTTACCCATGATAAAACATATTTTAACTCAAATCAATATTTAAATGTCTATCTATTTATTTATTTGCTAAGCGGTGTAATAAGAAGAATAATGAACATGACATGCTAAATTAATCAGACAGTGATTTGATTTTTCATGATTTTTCACCCTATCTAACCAATGAATCTCCATGACTTATTAGTTGTTTGTGGTTACTAGATAAGGAGTTTTCTAAATTTATAGATAATGCCCTCATATAAGACCAATTTCTACCTGGTGAAATAGTTTATGTCTTTGTATAACAATTGTTTTTAAACATTTTTATGACAACTTTTCCCGAACAGGAAATTTTAAAAATATGAACATATTTAAATATATGCACACTACACATGGTATAAAATATTTAAAAATGTCCTTATTTAAAGATGCATGCATGGATAAATAAATAAATGCATAAAAAATTAAAAACATAAAAGTGCATGAAAAATTATACATAAATGCTTAAATAAATGCATAAATGGATTAATAAACATATGCATAAATAAATAGACAAATGCTTAAATAAATAAGTGCATAAACGTATGCAAAAATGTCTAAATAAATGCATGCATAAATTAATGCATAAATGCACAAACAAATGCTTAAATAAATAAATGCAGAAACAGGCAAAAATCGATAAATAAATGCATGCATAAATTCATACATAAATGCAGAAACAAATGCTTAAAGTAAATGCATAAATGTAGGCAAAAATAGAGAAATAAATGCAAGCATAAATCCATGCATAAATTCATGCATAAATTAATAGATAAATGCTTAAATAAATAAAACACATAAACGCAGGCAAAATGGATAAATAATTGCATGCATAAATGCATACATAAATTATTAAATAAATAAATGCACACATGATTATTTAAATAAAAATGGACAAATAAATGCATGCATAAATTAATGCATAAATGCATGCATGCATAAATGCATAGATAAATGCTTAAATAAATAAATGCATAAATAAAAGCACAAATAAATAAATGCAATTAATCAATCCTAATAATCCTAATATCCTGATATGACCATGGTTAACCTGGCTTTTGGTTTAAGCCGTTTAATAAAGGTTTAATGAACACTTCATAAGGCTTAGTAGTATTATTACCTCTGCTTTGAGTGTGATGCGGTTCATAATCTCATTATGATCAATGAGGGACAATTCATCAACATCATCTATCTGACTATGACTGGGTTCCTTTGGCCTGTGAGTGAGAGAAAACATTACAAATATTTAGACATCTCTGACCTGTCCATAACATAGCAAACACACATATGCACAAAGACTGAAGTTCATACCTGTCCTTAGACAAGGCTTCCTTGCTATTGGACGTGGGTATGTGAGGGGTATGGTCCTGAAGCACGTCGTCACATGATGAGGGGTCCTGAAAAATTAATGTAAAACAAATGTATAACCGCACTCCAAACACATGCACATACAGCTTAACACAATGAGAAGCATGCTGTACTTACAGTGCGGTGTGTGTTTTCTCCATTAGCCTGTGTGGAGGAGTACAGGTTCACATACTCTCCCTCACCGCCTTCATCAACACTTTCACTCTACAGCAAAAACAACAGGGACAAACACCAAAGATCGGTCAGAAAGGCATTCAGTATTTACCATCAAACACATGCTTTGCGTTTCTTGTGACATACGGTAATTCTAGGCTGCATTCTGTACAAAATACCATTAATTAAAAAAATAAATAAATAAATAGTTTATATATAAATTATAATATATTATTAAATAATATATTATTTTAATATATATGTTTTTAATAATATATTATATTCTAATATATTATTAAATATAATATATTAAATTATAATATATATAAATACCAAAAAAAAGACATATTTACATTTTATACATACAATATACATTTAATTTTTTATTTTTCCAAATTTAAGGATGCATAAATAAATAAATAAAACAAGTAATAAAATATTAAATATAAATAATCTAAAACAAAAAAACTATACAGTGATATTTAAAAGAAAGAAAAAAAAAATAAAGATGGCCAAAAAACATAATTACTACAAATTTTAACTAAAATTAAAATAAAATTGAAGAAAAATAAAACCTAACTCATATATTAACAATAACTACAATATTAAGTCACCCTGCCCAGGATCATCTTTCATTGTCCCACACATGAAAATTGTCTAATGTTTTCCAAAAGTAATAGCACACCTCTCATTTTTCACTCAGAAAACTCTGGACTTTACTCTGAAAACACAAAATTACATGTAGTGTCCAATGAGCACTAGATGGCGCTCATTTACATTATTTTGCACAATGTAAATTCATATTCACAAAGGCGTGCACGTAATCTGACAGTCCACCTTGTATTTTTTTTTAGGAAAATTAGAGATAAAGTTAAAGGTATTTTGCATGCATTTCTAAGATAGCTATGCTTTCAAAGTGGAATTTATTTGGCGACGTCTTTAGTGCTTTAATGCTTTATTTTTTAATACAAGAAATGCAAAACATAGGTAATTATATAGCGATTATTTGATTCATTTAAAATTCAATGCAAGCCCATATTTCTATAACTGATGAATGTGTGTATGAGTCTTTGAGAGTGTGTTTACCGCAGAGGTAAGAAGCGAGTCAGAAAGAGAAGATTCAGAAGGAAGACAGACGGCCAGAGAGACCAGAGAGCTGGTCAAGGACCCGTTAGAGACACCCCCACCATCTAGAGCTCTGCCAGCATTGGACATGCCAACCAGGTCGGAACTCTGCGATCGGTCGAGACAGAAGAAAAGAAATGAAATGGGAGAGGAAAGATGGAATCAGAGGAAACATTTGGGAAAAAATATGAAAAGAAGGAAAAGGACTGGAGAATTTTGTCTCAAATACTAGGACAGTGAGTTTACATTTGAAAGAGAAAAGCTCCATCAGACAATACACGACACAATGCTGGACAAGTCAAATCCTGGCTGAACTTCCGGAAGTTGCTTAGAGGGATTACAGCACCTGCAGGGACTCGCCCAGATCACCAGCAACATTCCAAATCATCCCATTACACACACACACAGAGCAAACATGGTCCAACATGTTTTCCCTGAGAGATCGGGAAGAGCATCCCCCATTCTATTCTGTCTGTGACATTCCGGAATGTAAGCATTCCACAGAGACTCAGAGGAGGGAGAAAGGAAAAGAGACCTTACATATGGTGCCTCACAATCTTACACACACACACACACACACACACACACACACACACATAAACATCATATTGCTTCTGCTCTGACCTCTAAGGTCAGGGGTCAAGAGCACAGAACATTCCAAGACAATTCCCAGATTCCGTTACTATGACAAACCAGTCCCTAAAACTCATCACCAGGGAAAAGAACTCTAAAAAACAGCTCGCTGATCTCAGATCAGTAATAACCAGTGTTATTTTAGAATCATTTATAGACTATTATAGTATTTATTAATATTTTGAGTTAGCTTGTATTTTTTAGATTTTAGTTTCCATTCATTTCAGTTTATTTTCTATGCTATTTTAACTCGTTATGTGCCATTTATATTTCTAATTATATAACTAGAAATAATAATTATATTATTTTAAATTTAAGTAGTTAGACACTGCCTTGGCAACTAACTGAAATAAAATGTAAGTTTCATCTAATACTTTTATATTATTTTATTTTATTTTATTATTAGATTGAATTCAATTAATAAAAAATATTTTAATAGTTTTAGTTAACACTTGTAATAATAAATGACTCTGAAGTCTCGATTTTCTATTTAGCACTTTTTAAAAAACCAAGAAAAGCCATAGATAAGAAATAAACATAAATAAATTATCAAAAAGAAGATTTTTTAAATATGAACATATTTCAGTATTATACATGATATACAATATTTAGGGATACATGCATGGACAAATAAATAAATGCATTAAAAAGCCTAAAAAGCATTAAAAATGCATACACAAATACAGTAAATAGATAAATAAATGCATGCATACATTCAAACATAAATGCATAAATAAATAAACACATAAATGGGTAAATAATTGCATGCATAAATTCATGCATAAATGTATAAATAAATGCTTAAATGCACGCATAAATGGATAAGTGCATGCATAAATAAATGCTTAAATAAATGGTAAATAAATTATATTAATATATTAGAAATATTTTTTCATGGTTTCTTTCAATAAAAAAACTATATGTATGCATACATGTATATATGTATTTATTTTATTTTATTATTTTATTTAATTTTTTTTCAGTAAGGACAGAAAACTGATTTGCCTAGTCAGGACATGACATACATTCATGTTTTTTCTAGGTAATACTATCAGCGGTAGAATCTGAGATGCTAGACAAAATATCACAGCTTTATACGGCATAATATGACTCATGAAACATGCGGGAAGAGCTGGTCATCTTATATGCATTGCTAAAAACTGATAAAATCTTATTTTTTTGACTGATAAAATTTTTCCTTCATAATAAAAATTCTAGAGATAAAAAGATATTGTTATATAATTCACCTCTTGTGTCTGACTACACAAATCACTTCTGATGCAATGAGCACAAGCGTTTTTTATTAGCACTAGAAGTTATTAGTGAAATCAAATGCAACTGGATGCAGTTAGTCAGTAAAATAACACATCCATGAGCACACACCCAAAACTTCGTTTTAATGCTACATGATGATTAAACAGCATTTTGTTAAGCTCTAGACTTAAACCTTAAACCCAGATAAACAGATAAATAAAGATTAGATACGCTTTTAGACTTTAACTTTAATTCAGCTTCAGTTCTGGTTCCAAAAGTCACCAAATAAAACCCAAAAGGGCAAAGTGGACACACTCCATAAATAATCTTTAGGTCACATCTGAACCGTGGTTTAATAACCACCCCAGAGAGACATGTGGAAAATGATGACAAAACCATATGAAGAGCACATGTGTGTCCAAACCACACATGAAATGACCAGAACATACTGAATACAGATGACACACATAAGCAAACATAGAAATATGAGTAGAACAAATTTCTGTGCAAACTTATTGTGATTCTTCAAAAATGCTGCATTTAATTAAATATAACATTGCTTTTTGCTAAAGAATGAGCCTTTAAATATTAATTATGAATTGTTAAATATTTTAAATATTTAAATGTTGAAAAATAAAGTTTTTTAATGAAGTCAATCAATTATTATATATATATAAAACATAAAAATACATAAATTATATATTAAATTATAAATATAAATTATGTATTATTTATTATAAATTATTATTAATAAAATGCAAAATTCAGAAAATTTAAATTCATTCATTTTAATCATCATTATTAATTATCTGCCCTGAAATTTATACTTATAACACAAATTTTATTTTAATATTTTAAGAAACAGGTAAAAATGTTTCATTACTGTTTACATGCATGTTACACTCCTGACTGCGGGACACTCACCACAGGTGTGGTCAAAGAGGCGTGGCCACTGAGGAAGGAGTTAGACACTGATAGGCTGAGACCAAGAGCAGGCTCCGCCTCCTCCGGCAGCCCAGCAGGAGGAGGGAGAATTGAAAAAGAGGAAGAGGAGGATGAAGGAGGAGAAGAAGTGTAGGAGGCCTAGAGCGTAAGACAGAAACATGGAACAGGAAGAAAAGAGACAGAGGAAAGAACAAAAGATGAAATCAGGTTAAAAAGAAAGAAAAGCAAAGTGAGTTAGATCAACTCAGCAGGAGAAAAAGCAGAAAATAATTTAAAGGCAACTTGAAATGTAATGCTTTTACATCCTTTTTGAAATATATATACAATGTATTTACTTACATTTACTGTGTATTTTATTTTTTGTTTAACATTATTATATAACTTCACAACAAAACAATATTCAATAAACAAACAATAAAAACAATTTGTATTTTCATGTTGCCTTTAAAAAAAGAACAAAGAAAAGAGCGCCAAAAACTCTGACAAAACTCTGAGCTACTAAATATAAATAAATAAATATATTATATATTATTGTAATTATATATTTATATATATTTTTTTTTACATAAAAACATTCTTAACATATAATATAATATAATGAATACATTATTTATTAAATATTTTTATTGTGATTGCTATATATATATATATATATATATATATGTATGTGTGTGTATATATATATATATATATATATATATATATATATATATATATATATATATATATATATATATATATACACACATACACACAAAACCTTTACTTTTTAATTTTATTATTTTATTATATATATATATATTAATAATTTTAAAAAGTAAAGGTTTTATATATATATATATATATATATATATATATATTAATAATTTTAAAAAGTAAAGGTTTTATAAATACATATATATATATATATATATATATATATATATATATATATATATATATATATATATATATATATATATATGATTTTTTTTAAATGTATTAATATATAATATAATATAATATAATATAATACCTTTTTATTAAATATTTTTATTTGTATTGATTTTTATAAATTTGCACTGGCAAAGAAATTAAGAGATGATGTGAAAATAGGATAAAGATGCTGCTGTGGCACAAATTTCCCACAGCATGTGAGTTCCGGCTTTGGAACCCAATCTAATCTGTTACTATTGCACAAAAAGCAAAAAAAAACACATAGTTAATCTGGGGCCAATTGCATAAACTTAGCCTCTATGTTAAGACAGTGTCTTAAGAACTATTTTGACCAACTAGCAGTTAACTAAGGGGTAATCAATCATATATTTTGGATTCAACTTAGACTCATCTAAGTTTTTGTGTAACCGAATTTTACAAATTTTGACCAGTCTTATAGAAAGAAATTAGATGACTAACTTTTAAGACTAGTCTAAACCTTTTATGCAACTGGCCCCTGTATTTTTCAGTTGACTTTACAGTGACCCTGACGTGGCCACCAAAACAGTCACGTGCTGCTTAATCTAAAGAACCTTAGTTTGACCTTTCACCTTCAGGAGCTTAACCTCTGACCTGCTGCATGCTCAATGCCCTCAGGCACAGGTCACTGATAACACGCGTTTGATGCGACGCATGCGTGTGGAACATAACTCACCAGCTGTCTCTGTTTGGGAGGCAGCGCTGGCGGTGGGACGGGCTCGTGGACGGAGTCTGAGCTGCTGTAGGAATCGTTAAAGCCGTAAACCTCCTGAAAGCGCTTGTTCCTCCGCTGCTCGTAAATACTCTCATTCTGAGGCATCTGATAGAAGACGGACGGCTGCGGTTCCGAGTAATCCTCCACAAACTGCATGTACTGGAGGACTATGGAGAGAAAAGTGTGTAAAAAAGAGGCAATTTTCTTGATTCCATTTTGGTACTGAGAACTGACATGGTTAATTAATGTAATTTATTAATTTCTTTCTTGTAATGGTATTTTGTTTGCTTTCTTGGCATGACAAAAATGTACATTTTTATTTCTAAAAATGTGCAAATAAACCAAAATTACAATAGTGCAAATGGTAAAATAAAACTAAAAAAAAAATAAAATAAAATTAATAAAACAGGAAATTAGATTTTTTTTAAGTGAATTATATTTTTTATTAAAAATTAAATGTTAAAATTAAATTTGAATTAAAAATATTTTATTAATTAATATATTTATAAAAATGCAATAGTTATGCAATAAATACTATAGAACTGTAGAAATTGTAATTAATGGTAATTTATGGTAGTTACATGAGAAAGTGTTTTTGTATTATGGTAATGAGAACTGAAAGGTTTAATCAATTTAAAATTTCATTTAAAATTTATAGACTTTAATTCATTAACAAATACTGAATTAATTGATTTGGCAATGCATAAAATCTTACAAGGCCCTAAAAAAAAACAATAATACTAATAATTTAATTAATTAAAAATAATAATTTAAAAAATAAACAATTAAAAAAAAAGTACTTAAACATTAAATTAAACTTTTAAATGAAATTTAATTAAGAAATATTTTTGGCAATGCATAAAACCTTATAAGGCCCTATTTAAAAAAAAAAAACTAAATTAAATTAATTTTAAAAACTTAATTAATTAATAAAAAATAGGAAATTACAAATCAGTTTTATTAAAATAAATAAATAAATAAATAAAATAAATTAATTTTATTACAAATTGAATTTTAAAATTAAATTTAAATAAAAATATTTTATTAATAAACATTTATTAAATATAATATTTATGTAATAAATATTTAACATTAAAAAAAGGGGGTATTTGGTTGTTTTCTATATTTAATGGTTGGTTGTTTTTCTATTGTTAACAATAAAAAAAATACTATATAGTTTAATGTATATTATATATGTATACATAAAAAAAAAAAATTAATGCAAAATATTGAATTAATGCATAAATCTTAAATTAAATAAAAAAATGCTAATTAATTAATTAATTAATTTAAAAAAACTAGGAAATTAAAAAAATTGTTTTATTAAAATAAATAAAAAAAATTAACTGACACATTTAATTAATTTAACAGACTTCATTTTAAACTAATAGACTTGATTAACTTAAAAATATTGAAATAATTTATTTGGCAATGCATAAAATCTTACAAGGCCCTAAAGAAACAAAACAAAAATTTCTTATTTATTTGTTTTACGAAATATGACCCAGAAATGGTTCTGGATGGTATTTCAAGAGTTTCACTTAAAAGTAAATAAATAAAAATATTCTCTTACTCTGTTTGCCCTTCTTCTCTGGCAGCGGCGGCGGGCTGTCGGCGTCCGTACACCGCGAGAGGTCGTCTCCTCCGTTGACCTGCGGTAGCGGCGACGCCGGCGTCACCAGCGGGAACGGCGGCGTCGGCTGCTCCTCTTCTGACAGGTTATCGTAGT